>NC_031495.1:50429145-50432004 GCF_000237925.1 Schistosoma mansoni
TCATGACTCAGTGTAAGCCACTTCTTCTTTTTTTTAATTCTCTGAAGAAGGGGCTTACACTGAGTCACGAAACGTCAGAAAATCTAGTTTTCTACTCATTGGGATATTACAAATATATTATTTTTATTTATAACAATCTACCCAATGCTCAATTTATTCAAAATTATCAAATCAAAACTTGGTAATGATACCTACAAACTCATTTATTCAATTTGTTTAATACCTTCAAATTTTTTCTTAGAATAGAATATAATGTATGTTGTTTATACATAGTTTTATATCATTTATACATTTCAGTTCAACCATAATCCATTTTTCAATTATCAGATTCAATGTTATCTCTATCTATCTATCAGTATGATTGCTAGGATAAAATAATAACTATATATTCCTTTTAGCAACATGAAATGATTAAGTTCATTAATGTAAAGAAGTGATGAACATACCTTTTAGTTATATTTGATTGATTCAAATTGAAAACTAATATAACTCACTAATATGATCAGAGTATATAATATTTTTGTTTATTTATTTATTTATTTAAACACATAAATATTGGTACAAGGAGGCACCAGATACATATGCGCCACACAAATCTCATTTGATTTGTGTGAGGACTGAACTAATGCCCGGGTGCCCAGACTGAAACAGGTGGTTTTCTTAGAGAGGCCACACCCCGATCCTTTGACCCAAAAATCTGATCCACAAGGCAATGGAGCATCGTAGGGAGATGCAGTCCCATGGTAGCCGGTGACCAACGATTGATTCATACACCATTTGTCCCCTCAGGATCCTGGGGCCCATGTGCACCATTGGTTTGGAATCAGAGTTTTCCAACTCCCCTGGGTGAACTTTCCGTGTCCAAGAACCCGGTTAAAGCGCCAGACATTCGCTTTTCATCTTCTCAATTTTGTAGGCAACACCGCTGCCCCGAGAAGCCACTGAGTAGGACTTCGCTGTCAGAGGCTATATACGCATAACCGTATGAGAGTATTTCGAGAGAGAGTGCGGGACTTCCCCACTCTCGGCCGTACCAGGGCATTTGGGGGCGAGTATATCATGAATAATATACAAATAAATTAAATTAACAAGACCAATTAAAAATCTAAAACTAATAAACCGAATGAAAATCCAAATTATTATTATCCTTTTACTCAAATAAGACATCATAAAATTGAAATTTGCAAATAATAATTTACTAACATAAAAAGTTTTATAACTGATAAACCAATTCATGTGGTATCTTTTTTAACTTTTAAGTATTGTACATGAGTCTCAATGAAAACAAAGCATATGGACTATATTCTCTTTTAGATTTTATATAAATTGTAAAATAAACGAAGGAAAACCGTTCTATTATAAAGTTATTTTTCACAATCATTCTATTTGAAAACTAATAAACTAGCAAAAGGGGTTTTGTGGAGAGTTCAGTAATTTTTCATAGTTGAAATCATCAGTCAATGAAGGCTAGACCAAGCATGAAAAACCTGGAAGGACTGGACTGATAGGTCCTAGGTTCAAATCTCGTGAGGCGAGACCAAGGATGAGCACTGCTGAGGAGTCAAACAATAGGACGAAATGGCCGTCCAGTACTTCCAGGTTTTCCATGATGGTCTAGCTTCAATTGACTGACGATTTCAGCTATAAAAATTAATATACTGGCCTCTGTATTTACTCTGAACTATTTAGTTTATTAAACTAACTTTTTATTGACTTTCATTTTTGTTGCATGTAGCGAAGTACTTATTATTGTAAACTATATTACTTTTTAGATGATGTTATTGAAGTTTATTTTAATTATTCTGAAAAAAATTAAATTTTTTTTCTAAGCCGAGTAGACATGTGTATAGAATAAATGAAATTTGGCTAGCATTCGAATCCAGGACTCACCTTTTCTTCCTGTTTGGGACTTATCAGCTAGATATGTCTAAATTTAGAGGTTGTTGTTCACCATAGGATTCAAAATGAGCACCTTTCTCTCCAAACGCCGATCCGTTACCCACTTAGCTACTGAGTTCAGATAACCACCAACCTATGCAACGGGTATAAATACCAACTTAATTTGGATTATCCCGTTAATGATATTTGCATTCATTTTCGGATGTTTTAGAATCAGGTGGATAAATGTAATACGACCGTACAGAAACAAAAAAGTCGATCTGGTGGATGACAAGTAAATTTATCATGATGACAATCGCAATAAGTTGATAAAATAGTGACATAAACGTAAGTGGACCACAGATAAAAAAATGAAAATTAAAAAATGAGATAAATAAAGTTTTGACAATAAAGCCTAATGATCACCATAGTTTTAATAGGACAGAATTATTCAGCTATATCCACTACCATTTTTCAGTAAAATAATGTATCTTATTAATTGTTTGTCAATAAACATTGTTTTCAAATGAAATAAGTTGTATTGTTGGCGTAGATATGTATCTCCTTTTCCTCTACTAAGGTCAAATGGTTCATAAATGATATTTCTTTACCCAGAATGAATTATTACTAGTTCAAATATTGTGTTCATCAACACCAGATCGTAAATCTCCTTTTCTAGTAATTGTGAACCCTCGATTAAGTAATTTGCTTTATTTTTTTCACTGGTCTAAGCTTATAGAATAAACTTATGCCAGAAGTGAAATAAATTAATTTTGTATTCTTTATTTGAATCTTCCCATTGATATTTAGAACTGCAATTGGTTGCTCTCTTATTGAAATATTTATATCCTGTGCGGATCGCCTTGATATTGCTTGTGACTCCACCCCATTGCACAAGAAATTAGCTATCAGGACTCAGTAGCTTGGTGGATAACGTGTTGGAGTTTGAAGCGAACAGTACCAGTCTCAAGTCATGGAGTG
>NC_031495.1:50432331-50508240 GCF_000237925.1 Schistosoma mansoni
CATTTCTTACTTTCCACTTAACTGAGGTTAAGTGGATAGTTAACATATTTGAGTTATCCATTTTTTTAATCATCTTATTCAATACTAAGTGAACATTTAGGTTATCTTCAACTTGTTTAGTTGACAAATGATAATCATTAGGTCAAATCACAGTTTGGAACGTAACCCGGTAGACTAATGTTACTACTATTAACATAACATAAAATACCTGACAAAGTTATCATTGCTTACGGTCAAAATCACTAATTAATGATAGTCCTAAAAAAAAACATAACCATTGCGTAAATTTAAAATCAATAAATAAAATACAGACATTTTTGGTCAGTCATAGGATTGCCTTGACAATTGTAAAGAAATGATTTAATGCACACATTAATAATAATAATAAGTCATTTAACAATCCCTAGCTTACATAATTGACAAGAATTAACGATCTCAACTGAAATTCAGGTCAACAAAAGTACGAAGTTAAATGTTTTGTTCAAAATCATTATTGGAATGGGTAAAATATAAGTTACAATTCTTTATTCCATTGTGTATAATTTTTTTTACCTTATTAACTGGTATATTTTCATGACTGAAGCATTTTGTACGATTTGAAATCATGTTCATTATGAACTTACTTCAACAAGATAACCTTTAAAGATAAGGTAGCATGAGAAGAATATATTTCTCACATTTAATAAATCTAGGTGAAGTGTCTAACTATCAAATCTAGAACATTTAGTTCTTACAGTGGACATGGTATTTTTTAATTCATTGAGTCACTATTCACAGGTCAACATATATATTTCTATTTGAAATTCGAAGCATATTGGAGAACGGTTGTTTCAAAAAATCCACTCATGATGATCATATTTCAAAAAAGATTTATTAAATTTCAGTTCTTAATATCGATAACTGGATGGCTCCAATGGCTACAAATGAACACCATATCCGTCTTTCTGACTGAGTAAATAATACTATAACATATAAAACGAGATGCATAATGTGTAAATTTCAATGCACATATTAACAATGAGATACAAGCACACTGATCTGACGAGTGACAATTAGGAAGGAACTGACTTCGTGAACTCCGCTGCTAGTCACCGTCAAAATGTACTAAAAAGTGGTACATCAAAATTTCACTGGACTAGAAAGTCGACACTACAGAATTTTTACTCACTAGTAATACTTTTTCCATGATAGCTATAGGGTCTACATAATGAGGATATGTTGTTTTGTAATGCCTAAATCGGCCGAGAATCGTTCAATGTTCTTTAACATACTATTGTAATGAAAACTACTTGCTTATATGTTGATTACTGCAACTAATTGTAAGTGATAAATCCTAGTCTTTTTTCAAAATCTTGGAGCTAACTATGAAAAAAAACTTCTATACGTTATCTTGTTTTCTTTTCAATCAAAGTTTGTTTTTTATTTAGTTCAGGAATATTACAAATGTTGATAGAAATAAAGACAGGCCAGTAAATCAAATGAATCTATTTTACTGAAAACACAAATAAATCTAAGTCGGGAAACCTTTGAAAACGTGGATGCACTAGACGACCGTTTCATCCTGATATGGGACTCTTGAGAAGTGCCCATACACGTCCCTGCAACCAGGGTTATCTAACTTATATCGGTCCGTGATTTCCATGAAACGTAACTATCACCACAACCTCATACTGACAAACCTATTTAACTGTACAAGATCATTTTCTTCACTTTGCTATTTATAAATGATCCGAATCTACTTATTATTTTCCTGTTTAGATAATTTTGATCTATGAGATAATTCAACTTGATAAGATGGGTGGTAGAAGAATTTGAAAGAGTTTAATTAGATTTTAAGGATAGATTAAATGGAAATTGCGCAAAAAATCGTATACGTTGTCGTAGTTGAAAAAGATCAATTAACTTAATAAACACTACATAGAACGAAAATGTTAATCAGAAGAGGAGTAACCATAGCAGTTACATATTTAAAACCACTTCTTCAGTTCATTTCTTTTAACAGAAATGGCTTCTTTAAATCGAATGGAAGCTGAATTCATTTCTTTATCACATACTTTAAATGCCAACTTTATAACCATTACATATTCGATATGGGCTATTGTAGTACTGAGAGCTATGAAATACCCGGGTCTCGGGTTGTTTGAAATGTACTTTTCAATGATAATATGTACATTTAAGCTAGTACATATAGTTGAAGGTAACAATGACAAAAAAACTTTCAACAATTTTCACCTGTTTTAGAGAGTAGTTCGTTTAGTATGAATGATCATCTTACCAAATGATATATTATCATTACTGGTATATTTCTTCTGTTCAAACTAAACCATTGACAAGTGAACTATTCTTCATAACACAGTCCAGTAGAGTATCGAAATTGTCTTCGATGTTAAGGCTATTTATCTTATTGTATGTCAATACTGAAACTATTAGGAAGTCTATAGATACCAATAAAAGTATTTACGAATATAAATCATATTGATATTTCCACAGATCGATTCTGTATTTAATAAACCCGACTCTATTGCTTTACCTTGAAAAGAAATACTACATTCCGAACTGTTATTCGAAGACATTAAAAGTACCATTACACTCATTTGGTGTCTACACTACATCCTCAAATCAGGTTACAAATATTAACCTTAATTACTAACAAGCTGAATGATTTCATAATATTCTCACTTTAAAGAGTTAGATTATTCAGAGTTAAGTAATTTTTTGTACCACACAGAGATGCTTGGCATTTTTTTCTTATTTTGAAAATTTAATTTCATAACCAACTATTCACCTAAACAGCATTTATATAATTTTGCACAAATATAAAAATCCTAAGGCTTATTTAACAAGTAAACCATGATAACAGTATATTTACACGGCATTTCATTCTCAGTATTTACATCTATCTTTTATATTCAGTTTGAGTAACATTGTAATTAGAGTGTATTCAATTTTTTGTCAATGTTATGAAATACATTTATATTAGGTGGAGATAAATAGAAAAAAACTCTATTCAACGCATCATGTTATACAAGATTCATGTTGGGATTTGTCTTGTTTAATCCCAAATTGTAAACTAGGTTTTACGGTGATTCTTTTTTTCCAGATACTTATTTTTCCGAGTAAAACAAATAAAATAAATATTACATTACAGAGATATGTTAAGAAACCGAAAAATAATTTAATATGGTCAATAATATGCCTGTTATGTGGATTGTGAGGATTTGTTCACTATTAAAAATACTTTCTACACAGACCAATATCAGCTGTAAGACAGTGGAAAACAAGAAAATCTTATTTAGGGCTAATCATTACTCATTTATAAGGTTACAACGGCGGAAAGTAATTCAAATTCACTGTAGTAGTGAGTTTTCTACCTGAGAAGCAAAAACGCCAGATATCTGTTCAGGATATTTGCGCTGTAACCTTTTCAGATAAACTCTGTATGAAAATTATCAAAGTCGATCTTCGAACCAAATATATCTTCCGGTGTACTGGTCACGTCCATTTGTTTACACTGGAAGGATAATGTATGTTTTTTTTAAAAATTTGTATCGATCTAAGTGGGTCAATGACAGTTAAGAGGCTTGGCTGGCGTAACATGAGTACTGCTGATTTGAATAACCTTGATTTAATTATGTATATTTACTCCACCTACAAGTATAAACAGTATATTTCTTGTTGTAAATCAAGAGAAATTCTCCATTTGCCTGATCGGTCCCCCCCCAATCAATTCGTCGATAAACGATGAATCTCATTTGTATTAAGACAAAGCATTCAGACGAATATTTCATTTCAGTCAATGAATATTATAATAATTTATATTAATTCTAGCTTCTTCTTAGAGCACCAAAAGGACTGTGAAGAATTAATGTGTCCGATAGAGCAGTCACGTAACCTCTCATATACACAAGCATTTATTTCGAAACCAACTCAAGTATATCAAGAGTAAATAACATAGACGCGAAAAAGTTAAAAAACCAAATTCTCAATACTAAAATCCACAAATATTTTTCAGTTTTAAACCAATAACTGATCTTAAGTAAACTATTATTGAGACCATGGAAGCAATAGACAGCTGTTTTAACATAATATAAGACCGTTCAGCAGTACATGAAACTACACCAGGTGTCGAGAGGTTAAGTGTTCGCGTGAGAGACTGAGTGTAGGCCTAATGAATGAACACCGCTGAGTACGTAAAATAATTACCTGGTGCACCCAGTACTTCAGTGATAGTTTAGCTAAGTTCATTGTTCAGAACTATGAAAAATCTATAATCTTCAAAAATCGTCTGATTGTACTCAGTAAGAGTGAATTGCCTATGATGACTAATTAAACTGACTAAATACTAACCACACTCTTTAATTTGCATATTTTATTAATGTGTTTCATAATACATAGTTTTATCTTACCACTGATAAAAGAATATACAATAATGACTACTTGTCAGGAAAAATAGAACCGTTCAAAATAATAATATTTTTTAATGAATGTGTTCTATTTACTGACGTTAGAACATTGATCTGTAAAAAAGAACAAGAACTTCGAAATACAATTATTCATACAAATTTACACTTTATTTTTAAGTAGATATTCAATCAAAACTTACCAGAACACTCTTTAAAGTATATAGGAATCCGTTTTATATGACCATCATGTTTGCTGATTACAACACTTATTAATGTTTCTTTTTTCTAATAATTTTACGTGTGCATTATATTTAAATACAGGTTACGTGACAGGAACGCCAGCGTACATCAATTTCAAACTCATTTGGCCTGCAAACTCATTGATTCTAAGTAATCATGATGTTGTCGTATTGAACTCACAAACAAAAGATTACTTCAGACCGAATAAAAAAATAGAATCATTTCAGTTAACCTATCAGATAGATATTAATTCAATCAACGAGATTCCATTTAAAACATTATTTTCATCATCGTTCCAGCCGACATTAATTTTTGATCTAATTATCCAAGAGTGTGATGCCAATGTTGGATTAAGAATATACACTCCACTTTTCAGCAATCGTAAAAAAGACAAAATGCTTCAGGGTGGTGTTGTTAAAGGATCAATAGTTAGCATACATTCTAACAAGAGTACAGTGGAAGAATCATCACATTGGGTTATGTTTAGTCCTTTATTATTTATTACGATTGGAATTAGTTTGCTTTATTTTTTGGTACTGATTATATTTGTATATATAAAACATTGTATCATATCAAACAAAGGATATCCGATTTCAGTTGAATATCAAAAACAAATTAGTAATAATCATTACGGTAATGACCTACAGTACCATCAGTTACTACTTCATCCGTTTCCTATCAAGCTGAATAATCGTACTTTGTATTACACAACATCAAGAAAAGGTGGAGATTACATTCAAACATTTCCTCCAACTAGACAAACCTTATATCATCCCACCATCGTTGCGAAACATCCCTATCATCATTATGGTAATGAATCACAGAGCTCTTACCGAAAATTCTCATCCAATTCTACCTGGCTTAATCATAATACATGGAATACGAATAACTCACAAATAAAACGAATATTTTTATTTACACATCTTGCATTCCGTGTCTTTTATACCTTTCTATTCACATTCAGTGTTGCTGTTTCCCTAATATTTAGTTTACAACCTTCAGGTAGGATCTCAACAGTTGATAATATTTTACAATGGCCAAAAATAAATCGAGAGTCAATAGAGTTCAATTCACTTTACAATAGTATGCACAGGCCATCACAAATATCAGTTTTAACAACATCCTCCTTGCCAATGCATGAAACAGAAATAGATCAGATTCATCTAGTTGGTCCGATTTTAAGGCTTCAGGCTGAAGTCCACTGGATTGAAGAATTTACTGAACAAGAATTAAAAAGACAACTTGATTACGTTGAGCGTATGAAACTAGCTTGTCAGCACGCCATGACAGTTGAATTGACCGATGCTCTTAGAGAAGGTAGACATTTGGTAAATACGAGGCTTGAAAAATGGCAGTTTAATAGTTCATCACAAAATACTGATACGTTAAACGACAACACATTACGTTCTGTCAATGAATTAGCAAATATTCATTTCAACAGACAACGTACATTATTTGATCATTTATATGAACAAATGAGTCAAAAGTTAAATTTCCGTGATTCTGAATCTTATAAAATCTATGCGAATATGCTAAATTCTGTTTTTCATTCTGGTTGGCTTCAATATGTCAAACGTATGTTGAACACTTCAGATAACTTAGAAAGAAATCCTAGACACTTTTCCAATCACAAAGTACATACAGAAACTAAACTTAACTTTCATGACAGTATGAGAAGATATTATGAATTCGGTCAACAAAGATCCGGTATCAAAGCACCATATGTGGCTTTAATGAATTATATGAATTTTTACCAAGCTGATGCTGTTCATCTGTTACCAATACAGCTGCTCGAGAAGTAAGATATCTGTTTTGGGACTTGAAACAGTCTTTTATTTAAAGCAATATATATAGCGTTTTTTGCTAATCATAGGAATCATTTGTTTTAAAATCTGTTGGTACTGTATAGTGCTATGTCTATTTTATAAAACCGTATGAACAAAATGGCCTCAATATTTTGAATATAACAATTTTTTATCCGGATCACTAATTACTTACTTATTTACTCCTTTTACGCCTCGTGATGTAGCATATGCCGCTCACCAGCATTCTCCAACCAACCCTGTTTCAGACAATACTTTCCAGTTCTTTCCACTTAACATTCATCCTTTTCATATCTGCTTCCGATTCTCGACTCAATGTGTTCTTTGACCTTCATTTCTTTTTCCCTCCAGGATTCCAAGTTAAGGCTTGCCTGCTTTCCCATTCTTGATTTTTCTGATGGCCATCTTGACTTCTTCGATCGTTGGTGCAGTGACATCTATAGGTAGGTCTGTAGGGGCTGCTTCGATGTTCGGTGGATTTAATAGGGTTGATCTATTCAGAAGTTCCTCGAAGTATTCTGCCCATCTCTTCCTCTGTTTCTGAATCTCCGTGATTGTCTTTCCTTCCTTGTCCTTGACTGGTCTCTCCGGTTTACTATACCTCCCTGTCAGTTTCTTCGTTGTATCATATAGCTGTCTCATATTTCCATCTCTTGAAGCTTTTTCCGCCGTAATTGCTAGCGCTTCCACGTATTTCTGCTTGTCAACACTAATGCTCCTCTTCACTTGTTTGTTTGCTTCTGTGTATTCAGTTTGTGCCTTGATATTCTCTGCTCTTGGTCAGCTGTTGTTAATTGCTGTCTTCCTGTTCTTCCTTTCTTGAATCATGTCTAAGGTTTTCATAGAAATCCATTCCCTATTATTGCGACCCAGAACCTCCTGACACGTTGAAGTTAGTGCTTCTTTGATCCCCTTCCAGTTGTCCTCCATCGTAGTTTCTTCTTTCAGTAAATCCTGCAGAGCTTGAAACTTGTTGTTGATAGTTATCTTGATTTCCTTGAGTTTTTTAGTATCTCGAAGGAAGGCTGTATTGGACCTTTGTAATTCTGTTCCCCCAGTTGTCCAGTGTTTCTTTAGCTTCCGTTTCATCTTGGCCACAACCAGGTGATGATCTGAAGCTATGTCAGCTCTTCTCCTTGTTCTCACATCTTCCATTGTCCTTCGGAATCTTCTGTTCATACAAATATGATCTATCTGGTTCTCCGTGGTGTGGTCTGGCGAGATCCATGTAGTTTTATGTATGTGTTTATGGAGGTATATTGTGCCACCTATAACCAATTTTTTGAATGCACATAGATTTGCGAATCTCTCACCATTTTCATTTCATTCTTCCAGTCCATGTCGTCCTATTATATCTTCATATCCGGTGTTGTCCATTCTGACTTTGACTTTAAAGTCTCCCATCAGGATGGTGAAGTCCATGTACCTATAAAAATTGTTGCTCTGATTGCTAGAATGGGTTTTGGCCTCGTGAATTCCGAAAAATCTCGGCTTTCATTATGAGACGTCATAATTCTTCCTTTAGCTCTCTGGACAGTGTTTAAATTGTTCGATTTGTTTAATCTGGTTGGCGTTTTTTGCAAGACTTTTTTCTATGGGATGGGGTTGCCGACCTCATGACCAACCCTCCTCCTTCCTATGGGCTTGGGATCGGCAGTAACTCTAGATAGGTTACAGGTGGAGTTCAGATCAGTAATAGTCGAACTTACATCTACTTGACACGGTGGTTGGAAGTAGTCGATATGAAACCTTAGACCTAGGTTCCATGTTTGTTGGCACCCGCCAATACGGTGAACCTGTGATCTTGAGGGAACTGAAACTCCGACTTATTCGACCCTGTATCATCCAGTTTTACAGTTAGAGCCATTACCGCTGAGCTATCTAAGCCGCGACTGACCTCCTTTAGGACTGAAATGTGTTTACAATTGACAGGTTATTTAAGATTGCCACTAAGAAGGGCTTGGCACACATGACATTGATCAAAGTTCAACGATGGATTTACTTACATTTAAAACAACACTCTTATTCAAAAGTGTAGTTTTCAAATTAACATCTTCAAGTTCTGCCAATATGCAAATTACTGGAAAGCTATTGTTTGTTTGAGGCTCCTTAGTTATTCATTCCTTTCACAAACTTAATTGAAACAATTGCTTCAAGGTTTTTACTGGCTTTCCTTTTAGTAACGAAAAGCACCTTCGAAATCCTTGAAATCTCCTTAAGCTTTCCATACTAAATTTGATTTCAACGAAGAAGCTGCTGATAAATTTTAATCATCACGTCTATTTCTGTTGTTACAGTAACTATAATTTACAAAAAACTCTTACAACACCTGCAATAGGCCAATGATACATTTTGAATGATAACATTTGCCCATAACGAATACGTAACTTGTTGAACGGTTGGAACAAGTAGGCACACGGAACTGTGTACTAATTGCCAGCGTAATGTCATGTTTTACTTAGTTCTTAGTCTCATCATATAAACCAGGTTTGTAAAGACGGAAGATGAGACTAAATGACAAATAAGAACTTATTACCAATGGATTACAACCAACTGAGGAAATACTAGTGGGTTATCAGAGAGGTCTGGAAATACTGACCTCGATTCCTAATATGTTTGTGGGTCCTCATTCTTGAAGAGTCTGTAATTTAAATAAAACATTTTTCCGTGCAAGCTGAGTATTAAATATCTTCCCATTCTATAAGAATTATTGATGGTATTGAAAAATCTGAAGTAAGCTCAGATTACTTAAGTGATCATAAGAGAAATTCAATTTGACTTACAAATAGCTGATATTCTATACACTGTTCTGATTTATTTGCCAACTAGTTACTAAAAGCTATCAGATCATTCGTTAAGTCGAAATTTTTAGATCTGATAACTATGACTTTGGGGTGTCAACCCTTGAAATGAGAAACAGAATAGATAGCATTTATCTGTACAACATGAAAAATATCCTCAAGTTTAAATGCTTCTGGAAAATTCATGTTCCTACAAAACAACATGGAAATGAATATCTAAGCAAATAAATACCTTCAAAATAAAATTGATTATCTCTTATTTTAAACAAAAACAAAATTTAGTAAAGTGATTGTTGTATCCTAGCAAAGACATGAGTACCGGTAACTTCCGCGACCTATTAATGGACGATTATTCTTTATATATGCTTATTGATTAACTATTGAGTGATTAGATTATGCATATCTATATTCACTTTATTATAAGCTTCATTTTGACCCATAAATTATTGTTATACGATTTACTATCCCTAAATTATATTCAGTTTATTGACTATTGTCTCCCACGTTCACAGCCACATTTGGCTTGATCTTGTACAAATATTATTTTCTAGTTTATGGTGTGATGTGGTCTGTCTGTCTGGTATATAAACCGAGTATGCTTGAAATAAATGATTCGTATGGCAGAAGCTGCAATCAGTAATCTGGACATAATTGGAAGAGCTAGGCGGACAAGGGACAAGTAAGGACGCTAGACTACTCATACTGGTCGAACGTCATTCATTTGTCACAGTGTTAAGATTTGAAAAGTCGTATTTTGACTGGTGGATAATTTACGTGATAAAAGCCAGACATAAAATCATAACGAATCGGCAACGGCCTTCTTTTATAAAGTCATAACAGTAATAATACATGAAAAATCAGCCTTATATTAAGCATGTATCCCGGTAAATGAAGGGACAAAACGAAATCGGTCCTTTTTTGTGCCAATGCCTAATCACTTCAATCAGTACAACGAAAACGCCAAAAAGTTATACATAAAAGTTTTGAACACCTTTATGGTTAAATGGATTATTATAACTACTAGATAAAAATCACCATTGTGAACAACTTTTTAAAAAAATAAGTTTTAGTATATGATCTAAAACCATCTTAATTACATAATAATTATGTTAATTAGACAAGTATTGAAGCTTCGTCAGATACTCCTTTATTGGACTAATTTTAGTTAGGGATTTGCAAATTATGTTCGAATTTAACACAAATTTTTAACTATTGTATATATATATATATCCCGATTAGCTCTTACCTTCAAATGCTACTTAATACCATAGAATTTCAGTTACTTTTTTATGGGCATTTATGCAAACTTGGAAAAATTAATGTCGCTCTAACATTTCTGAGATAATTTATTCAAAAGTTGCTGAAGAAATATAAATTCCCTAATGAGAAACGCTAAATCTCAGCTTACAGCTTCTTCAAAATGATTATAAAAGATTACAGTTTCGAACTTTAACTAATGAAAGAGTCATTAATCTTAATTAATTATTGACGGCTTTCTTATTTGTGGTGTATGTGGTCTTAAATCAGTGTTCACCTGAGTGGTAACACAAAAAGTTTCTGTTATGTTATGAACAAGGTGTTTAGTAGTTTGGAAATAGTCATCATTCAGTGAACGTATTGAAAATCTATGGATTATTTAATTTATCTCTATTATTCCGCATAAAAAGATGTTTTGTTTTGGAACTCAATATGGTGATTATCACGCTCTCCTTGTCAGAGCGTAAGAATTTTCTACGTATTTAATTTGCTAAAAACTATTTACCGACGACCTCGAAAATCCTGACAATCAGGAGACTGATTAATGAGAGCATCTTTTTGGGGAACGATGATAATTAGTATAAGTGATAGTCGTTATTAGATAGAGAACCTAATTTAAAGACGTAATTGACTGAGAAGGAACAAATTATAAGTAATAAGACTAAAATGCCAGTCTGATCTATTATTACTAACACGACCATGAAACTATTTTAGTTTCGAATTACATTCAAATCTATTTGGATTGTTAGAAAGTACTACTTGTCCATACTTGGCATCTGAACAATAAAAGGATTACTCACAATATATTTGTAATGCTAAAATAACAAACACTCGGATTTAACTAGATGAACCAAATAACCCTGGGCTATAATAGATTAATTTGAAAGGTTACTCTATTCTCCATTAATAGTGAGATTCTTTGAGGCTAATAAATGAATCAGAGAGTAATTTCATTTCTGATAGCATTTTATTTTTTCTGCAATGAATCGCTCAAAGCCAAATGATTTTGTTTGTATTCAGGACAAACAAGTCTATGAAATGACCACTGACACACCAATGTGATTGAGAAAGACGAAATGTAGATATGTGTTTAATGAATGGAATTTAACTAATTTCTGTATAACTATTATTCGTTCTCTCTGTACAACTACTGTTTTATCAAATAGTAATCATAAGCATTTACAGAGGAATAAGACTTCTAATATAACTTTATCTAATTTTATAAATGAGTAGTGAAATTGAATCTTGGTACGCCATGATAAAAAGTAATCCAATCAACCAAAATATGGTTTAATTTTTCGAACAACTGACACTAGATAAAAATGGAAACGGTCACTTTTAAATGGTTGAAAGAAAACAGGAGGATGTACTAAATCAATATTTTAGACTAGTAAATACTCATTAAATAAGGTGTATCTGAGATTGTGGACGTAATAGATTATCGGCGATGGATCTATACCTAAGACATCGAGCATCAAAGTCGGTGATATTACCACTCTTCTGAATGTAAGACTGAGATGGTTATTTACTTTAGATACAAAACAAAATTAACTTCTGAAAAGTCTATATTCTAACAATGGATAGTATGGGTAATCTTTTCAGTGTTAAAATACTAATTATACTGAACTAATATTTCAGAAAAATTAATTGAGATTATCCAAATTATCTTTTGTTTTGTATTTATTTCAGTCTTAAGAAAGTATTCAGTTCTCCGAATCATTATCGTTCACTGTTTCATTTATCCCCAGAAGCATCTAGCCATCCCATGAATTCTGAGTCCACTTTTAAAGCAAATCATCAAGTGAATAGTTTCAAAACTCTACAAAGTCAAAAAACACAACAAGAACGTGTATTCTTAACAACAAATGATTTGGAAGAATATACAGATGGCACAATTAGTTCAGTGAGTGATAAATCTACACAAGACTTTTTCAATGAACAAAATACATTAGTCTCAGAAAATTTTATTCAATATATTAAACACAATAGTCAACAAAATGTTCAAAGTCATTCGAACTATCCAAACAAACATCCAATGTTACCAGTGATGACTTTAACACATATTCGTTTAAGTTTACTTATTTTAGATTGTTTCATTATTGCTTATAGATTTTTTCATACATATGAAATTTTGAAAGCTTTTTGGACAGGTCAAACCTTATTTGTTGATGCATCAAGCTGGTTAGAGAGACAAACACACACCACTGTAGATAATGAAAGAGACAATGGAAACTTTCATGAAGCAAGCAAAACAACAGTTGAACCGTTTGAGAGTCATTCATGTAGAAGATTTTCAGAAAAAGGAAAATATCTGGAATCAAATTTGTCTGATTTTAATGAAACACCGAATAACCGCTTTTCAAGAATAGCATTATTTCATTGTCTTCCACAACATCAAAATCTATATGAATGTCGACATGAAAAGCAGGTAATTGTTTCGAGATTTCTTTTTAAATTAATCGTTTCGATTCATTACATGCATTCAAATCAAAAATAATAAGCTCATGCTTAGTAATAGTTGACCATAAAATTACACTCTTCTTGGAATCTGATGATCATCTTTCATCAGATATCATATCCACTTTTAAAATTAGAACATTTTCATGCAAATCACATCCTTTATTACATAATAACGAAATCTTGACTTGAAAAGGGTTTTAGTTTGTTTTTACTTTCTTAAAAATTCAAACATAAGCAAACAACAAATCTTAGGCTTACCAGACTTTGTATATGTTTACATTGTATCAGTATTGCTATTTCCATCATTAGTTTAGATTTGGATCTTAATTAATTTTTAGGCAAATTATAAAATGTTATTAAACGTTAAAAAAATGACAATTTTGTGTGGCATGATTAGTTGTAATCATTCTGAGGAATAGAAACTAGGTATCATTGATTACTTATCAAGGTTGTAATGAAAAGTTGATTTCGTTGGAAATCTAAAAATCTGAATTTTTAGTAATATGTTTACAGAAACTAAGGATGAAAGTCAAATGGTGAGATAAGTTAAAGAGAAGGGTGATTTAAATTACTATCCCAGTATATGTCACTAATAAAAGAACTACTCTGACAAAAATCAAAGTATTACATTTCAAAATACAAGTAGGGAACTAATTAACTTGGAATTAAGCTGATCTATCAGAAAGTAAACAGGAAAATATATTCGACTATTAGATAAGTGAACTTCATATTTAAAACACACCTGGTATACAGTCAATTTTTGTTATAAAAAATTAAAGAAAGTAACAATAAATTTAATATTTATTTATTAATAAACCCGAGAATCATGTTTATTTACTTGTCCAAACATAAATATTGGTACAAGGAAGCACCATATATATATGCGCCACACAAATCTCATTCGATTTGTGTGAGGGCTGTGATACTTCCCAGGTGCCCAAACTGAAGCAGGTGGTTTTCTTAGAGGGGGCCACACCCCGAGCCTTTGAACTAAAGATCTGATCCACAAGGCAGTGGAGCATCGTAGGGAGTTGCAGTCCCATAGTAGCCGATGACCAACGATTGATTCATGCGCCATTTGTTCTCTCAGAATACTGGAGCCCATGTGCACCATTGTTTTGGAATCAGGGTTTCCCAACTCCCCTAGGTGGACGCGTCGTGTCCACCGATCCGGTTAAAGCGCCGGACATTTGCTTTCCGTCCTCTCGATTTTGTTAACAATGCACCCACAACGAGAAGGCAGCAGGACTTCTCTGGCAGAGGCTATATACGCGTGGCCATGTCAGAGCATTTCGAGAAGGAAAGCGGACTCTCCCCACTCTCGGCCGTACCAGGGCATTTGGGGGTGAGAATCTTGTTAAATAAAAAATTACTATAAGTAAACACATTTCAGTCATTAAAAGAAAAAGAAAAACGTATCATAACTTCGATAAAATCTCAGTCTCAGTTGATAACAATTACTTTTTCTGGTTAGCGTTTTTTTACCGAGTTAGTTTTGTACGGGATAGGGTCGCTAACCCTATGTCCAATATCCATTCGTTGTTTTGCTTTTTTTTAAATAAATGCTAACCATATTTATCTTCTTAATGTTATTATGTTTTTGTACATCAATATATAAATCAAAAACAAAAACCTTGTTCAACACTCTTTTTTTCTGATCAAAAAAAAAAAGAAAAATTATAATTTTGTAAACGAAATTTTCCCAAACGTATGTCTGATGAAAAAAACCATTTTAAAAACTAGTTTATTTTATTGTCTGATTTAAAAACAAAAAAAAATTATTTTTTTAGTAGATTTTGAAATCCACAGAATTTTCAGTCATTTAACTGAAAATATCTATTCTGTTAATAATAAATCATTATGAAATAGATGACAGGTTAGAATGTTTGTAATCAGTAGGGATTTATAGTAGTATTGTTTAACGTAAGTTTTAAATAGGTGAATAAATTATTATCAGAAGGGGGTCTAGCTTCAATTTTATTCATGATTTCAACTACATAGAATAAATTATTGTTAATTATAATAAATCACGCAGTATATATTACTGACAAACATAATTCATTCAGAGTAAAAGAAAAAAAATGTGTAAAATAACACATTCAGTTAGATGAGATTTATATTATGAAAGTGGGGGATCGAATGAAGTACAATTCTTTTTTTACCTTTATTATCATGTTTAACATGAAAGGGAAAACAATATTATCACTGTTATTTTAAAAGTGAATAGTGAACTAATATCCTTTCATATGTGAGCTCAGTTGGATTTTTTTTCACAGTAGGAGTTTATTCTTCATTAATTATCAGAAGGGGTTTTGTGGAGATTTAGTATTTTCATAACTGAAAGCGTGAGTCAATTGAAGCTAGATCACCATAGAAAGCCTGGAAACACTAGACGGCCGTTCCACCCTACTGTGAGACCCCTCAGCAGTGCGCATCCACGATCCCGCACTCGCGAGATTCGAACCCAGGACCTGCCAGTCTCGAGCCAGAGCCCTTAACCGATAGACCACTGAGCTGGCATCCAACGGTGTTAATGTATAACTTCAACTGATCCACGAAGTTGAGCAACCATTCACCAATTGTCTCCAGTGAGTTGATATCTCACGACAGACGTGGTTTGAACTCCACTGGTCACTGCTCACTAGAACTCCTGGATGTACTTCTCGAAGTTACTAGTGAGCATATGATTACATTAATTATCAGAAGGGGTTTTGTGGAGATTTAGTATTTTCATAGTTGAAAGCGTGAAAGTGGAGTTCAAACCACGTCTGTCGTGAGATATCAACTCACTGGAGACAATTGGTGAATGGTTGCTCAACTTCGTGGATCAGTTGAAGTTATACATTAACACCGTTGGATGCCAGCTCAGTGGTCTATCGGTTAAGGGCTCTGGCTCGAGACTGGCAGGTCCTGGGTTCGAATCTCCCGAGTGCGGGATCGTGGATGCGCACTGCTGAGGGGTCTCACAGTAGGGTGGAACGGCCGTCTAGTGTTTCCAGGCTTTGTATGGTGATCTAGCTTCAATTGACTCACGCTTGTAGTATCGGTTTATATGTTAAGCCCATATACTTTATTCTAGTTTCTGGCCAAGCTAATTCTCCTACACATTATGAGTCATATTTTGATCTTGTTAAAATAATTCGCTTATTAACCTTGAGTACTTTTTATATGAGCGTATATATGTGCACACTTCGTATCTTATTCAACATATGTCTGTCATTCACTTTTGTCTGATTATAAATATTGAGTAATGCTTGCTCATAGCGAGTTGGCTTCCCCGCCATCTCCAATACGCATTATTTTCGCTTCGCTCAAGAGTTGGCTTCCCAGCCATCTCCACTATACATCATCTTTGCTTTGCTCGCTTACACTTGCTCATGTGCCCACAGCTTTCCGGTCTGCATCATTCACCAATAAAAATGTAGTTGCCGCTCCCTTTTGCCTTCTGATTTTATACATCGTTAAGATTGGTATAATAACGGTTATCGAAGTGAACTATTATTAAAGCACGGCACTACACGCTTTCAACTATTCTTTATTAGTTAATAATAGTATCAATTTACATACCATGCTCTTTTAAACAACTGTTTTGAAGACTAATATTTGAACGAAGAATATTCTTTTCGATAAATTGTCTTCACGTTCTACAATTTTATATCCAAATTAATAATCCGAAAAAATGGACAGGTTTAGGGCAAAGTGCAACGTTTAAAGCATGTAAATTTAGGATTGTCATACCGAATAGAATAAAATTGTTAATGTAATAGTAATAGTAATCTTAGCTATTGGATGACCTAATTTGACTATGTACTTAAGACCTTTCGTAGTCGAATGTAATTCTCTCTTATCTTTATTCACAAATCTTTGTATTATTATTATTCACTTAGTATTGTTTGTTTGAATCTTCCCATTGATGTTTAGGACTGCACTGGTCAGTCTCTTATTGGCATATGTGCATACTGTGCGTATTGCCTCGATATAGCCTTAATTCACAAACATTACCCATCTTTGCTTATTATTATTATTATTATTATTATTGGTTAGACATCATTTTTATTCTCCCCTATACATGATTCATTCACTTCGCATTGATCCCTCCTTATTACGTCTTATTATTATTTTTCACACAATTTATTCTTCCACTCCATCGAATTGCAATTGCACTATTATCTCTCTCACCCTATCTGACCCATATTTATTCTGATCATGGATCCTAAATTTTCACTCAAAATATAATCTGACTCAAGTTAACTTTCTATATGGGTCATATCAACATTAACAATTTTATTCTATTTTGTTTGACAATCCTAAATTTGCATTCTTTAAATGATGTACTTTGCCTTTAACCTGGCCATTATTTCGGATTATTAATTTGGATATATAATTGTAGAACTTAAAGAAAATTTATCGAAAAGAATTTTAAAAAATTAAAAGAAGATTCTGTTACTCAATAAATTCAAAGTATTAAAGTAACCACAATGTGAATGAGAATTTATGTTTGCCTAAATTGTGACATAACAATGCAACTTATGAATTTGTCTATGTAGAAGAGAGAAATACACTTTTTTTAATGAGGAAAGTACGAAGGCCTTAAACAACATTCTAATAATAAATGTAACTAATAATGTACGTTTTTTAGAACCTCATACCTTCAGAATTATGGTTAAATATGTATTAAACAATAAAAATGATGTTTTTCAGTTCAAGAATATTATAGTTACACCCGATAAGTTTAAAAAACGTATGTTCATTTTCTCTATTTTTATTCTAATAGGCTTCACTGAGAAAAATAATGTTAAACCTTTAGAGAAAGTATATTTTGAACTATCTAACTTAGTAAAGATCGTTGCAATACAATTAAAAACATAAGTGAATACTCAGAAGGGGTTTTGTGGAGATTTCAGTATTTTCATAGATGAAATCATGAGTCAATTGAAGCTAGACCATCATGGAAAACCTGGAAGCACTGGATGGCCGTTTCGTCTTATTGTGGGATTCCTAAGCCGTCCAGTGCTTCCAGGTTTTCCATGGTGTTCTAGCTTTAATTGACTCATGATTTCAACTATGAAAATATGTGAACACCATACCAAATGAAATATGTTCACTTTTAGTTATTTTGAGTTATGATACAGTTCGATTACATACATTGTAATCATGATAAATTCAACGAAATAACCAATCATTTCACTGGAGAAGTTTCGTCGTTAATGTACAAAGGAAAATTTATATTGGTAAAAGGGAAGTTATTTTGAAATTATTTCTAATTCGTATTCATTAGTGATAGGTTCATTAAATTAGCCCAATTAACCCAATGAAGTATAATCCTCACTTAAGATTCATGGAGCTTTATTTAATCTTCATTATTTGTCATCAAGTCTTAGTTTTCTTATGTACTGTCTAGTTGATCATAATTTTAATAAATAAACAATACTAAGTGAATTCAAACTTCATCCCATAGCACAAGAAAGTGGCTATCAGGACTCAGTAGAACGAAACGCGCGTCCTGGATTCCACTGCTAGCTACTATCCATCTTTGCTTATAATGCTTGTGAATTAAGGCTATATCGAGGCAATACGCACAGTATGTACATATGCCAATAAGAGACTGACCAGTTGCAATCCTAAGCATCAGTGGGAAGATTCAAGCAAACAATACTAAGTGAATTCTGATTATTTATTGTTATTCATTATTTGTTACAATATATTTTGTCCATTGAATTTATCTCAGATAATATACACAATTCACATACTGTCAAAATGTCTGAGATAAGAGCTTTACAAATTATGATTCCATTTATCTTTATGTTCCTTTCTATAATAACTGGGTTTTTTTTCTAGTTTAAGCTTAAATGACATTACTCATGAAACTTAAAAAACTTAAAGAAATAATGAAAATTTACATCACTTCGGTTTTCCAATCTTCTTCTCTTCATATTAAAACTTCTGACTGGTTGAATTTTGGTTAAAGAACAAAAAAAATTATCATCAATTTTGACAAGTAGACATAATAATTAATTAGTCTACATATATGGCTCACACTGATTTGTTGACATAGTAAAGATAAAAAAATTTAAGTTATACTTTATTAGAAATGAAATATAGTTAAATATCTTGATCCATTTACAAGTTCGTGCGAATATATCTATTCTGAGACGATACAGAATAAGTTAACAAAATCTAGTTGTAAATAGACACTAAATCAGCGTGAAATAAAATTATTTTATATTCACACAATAATAGTACTTACTTATTTTAAATGTATTCGCTGGTCTGTTGTTGACATTAATGATATGTGATATGTGAGTCGAGAGCGGATTTCCTGTAAACTGCTTTTCTAGTCACATCATTTCAGTGAAATTTGATTATGACCAACAGAGAAATCAAGAAAACACGCTTCTTCACATTTTCTTAGCTTCTAGTTCAACGTTGTGATACAACTAATACAGTACTGAAATAAATGGTTTCTTACTTTGGATTAACGAGTCTTTACTTACCATGCCTCACAATTATATAAATATTTCATGTATCAAAAAAACATGCTTTGGAACACCACAATCCGTTGTACTTATATACGATTACAATAGATAAAAAAATTTAAATAAAGAACGAATGATAATATTTGTAACATGCGAACTAAGCAATCTAGTCATTTCGAAATTTCAACACAATATCGACATTGTAAGCAACGAACTGTTCAACAATCAAGGGTAGGCTAACCGTGTTAAAATTTAAGGTTTGAACAAAGTTATCATTTTCAGAAGGGGGTTTTGTGGAGATTTTAGTAATTTTATGTAGTTGAGATCATGAGTCAACCAGGTCTGTTGTGAGATAGGAACTCACTGAAGACAATTGGTGAATGGTTTCTCAATTTCATGGATTGATTAAAGTTAGACATTAACACATTTGGATGCTGGCTCAATGTTCTATCGGTTAAGTGCTCTGGCGCGAGACTGGCAGGTCCTGGGTTCGAATCACGCGAGGCAGGGTCGTGGATGCGCACTGCTGAGGAGTCCCACGATAGGACGAAACGGCCGTTCAGTGCTTCCAGGTTTTCCATGGTGATCTAGCTTCAACTGACTCATGATCTCAACTACATAAATTTATCATTTATATGCTGGAGAAACAAGTCAAGAATATAGGAGATACATTTGTCACATAAAATAATTAAAATAAAAATGGTTACTATACTAAAAGTTAATTTGAGTAGAAATCATTGGATTGTAATCGTAACTAATACAATGCGGTTATGATATATATTTATCACACTATTTGTTTTTGTTACTAAGACACTTGAAGATTAACCACTAGCTCTTAATGAGGTTAGATCTAAGCTATACAATTGTTATGGATCCCGTGAATTTTATTAAAACAAAGCCATATAGTTAATTGATTAATTTCAACGTATTCATTGCATCTCCATAAGAAACTGATTATGATGATTATACAATAAAACACCTAGACTTTTAATAATCATGTTTCAGAAATAACAGTCAGTACAACTTGAAAAGTACACTGATCAACAGCGTTTAAAATTTTCAATATCCTCTAATTCTATTTTTGTGATGAATTCTACTAAAAAGAATTTGATTATAAATTTTGGAAGTTAGTCAGTTTTAAAATGAAAAAAAAAAGAGATAAAGTGAGAATTATCTATTCTGTAGTGAAGTGAGTAACAAATCCCGAGTAAATTAAATGAAATAAGTACACATTTATGCAAAAACTACTTATCGTTATGTAATAGAATGTCAATTACAAATATTAATTATCAGAAGGGGTTTTGTGGAGATTTAGTATTTTTCATAGTTGAAGCGTGAAATAATTGTAGTCTGAAGTGTTTTTGGCCTGTTTCTTTAAAAAAAAGAACGAAACTTACATCTAAAATTCACTTATCGTCATAAATGTATCAGTTGATGTAAAACTTTTCTATATACTTCTATAATTAACAAACGGAAGTTCTTTTAAGTTATTGTTGTATAGCAACTTTCTTACAATCAATTTCGAATATGATTGACTTTTGTTAAGCCCTTTTATTAACTTATTTAACAGATAATACTATTCGAACAGTAACATTTCGCATATTTCTTTGTATTTTTATGATCACATGTGACAGCCAGCACAAATATCGAATACTATTATTAGCCTTTGCCTTGTCTTGCTGTGCCCTTATTCAATTTGACTATAATT
Organism: Schistosoma mansoni; assembly: GCF_000237925.1. Lineage (NCBI taxonomy): Eukaryota > Metazoa > Platyhelminthes > Trematoda > Strigeidida > Schistosomatidae > Schistosoma > Schistosoma mansoni. Next base: position 50,453,500 of record NC_031495.1, read on the forward strand.
TCGCCTCTGTATTTACTTGCTCGCAGACATATTCGCCTATCTGCTCCAAATCCGCTCGATGTACTTGTATCTTTGTGATCTGTGCTATCCGCTAATATACTGTAGTCGCCGCTTCTTATCGCCTTCTGATTTCATACACCATGGGATTTATATAATAACGGTTATCAAGGTGATTGATTAACGAAGCTAAGCCACTACACTAACAAGGTTTGCTTGTGTTAGTATGACTAGTTATCCCATTTTGATATCGAAGTTCAATGATTAACTTGTAGAATACGCTTTAACATGACATTGAATTTGTTTGTTTTTTTTTGTTGCATAGCTTAATATTGTTGAGCAATCAAAAAAAGTTGGCTATGTATAGTAAGAAAGGCTATCAAAAAGCCTTATTAAATGTTTTCAAATTTGAGATGTAAAGTTCACTAGACCGTCAAAGCAATATACATCAGTTAATGTTACAAATGTTTATTTATCCGTTATTTCTGAGTAATATATTTTATAATGGAAAACATGTTCTACTTTAACCAGTTAATTTACCATAGATGTTTCGTGTTCAATTCTTAGTTGAAACTCTTTTACAATGTTCACTCTTCAACTTTAAATTAACATATGTAATACCTGATTTTATGAAATTTTATTGCCTCATAAATTGACTGAGGTAATCCAAACGTTAATAGAAAGTTAAATAAAGCACTGGGTTAAACAACTCTAATGTGAACAAAAGTTGACTGTGCAAATATTACGTATATTTTAAAAGTATTTTATACCGAAACATTTTATACTGACCCTGTTAAACATTTCGTTATTTTTGTTTAAAGGCATTGTATCAACCATCGATGTATTCATCTGGAATCCCAAGAAATTCACAATCTTCTGAAACAACATCCTCATCGATACTTTCCAATCAAGTCACTGATTCACAAAGTAAAAATAAATCAAAACAGTCCTTTCACTTAAATTCTTTATGTGACCACTCAGCAACAAATCCATGTGAAGCACTTCCTGATAGATCATTGATTCCTATTGGTCCACCATTATGCCTACCACCATCATCATCTTTTAGTATTGAACAAAATACTGGTTGCATATTAGGCATACGAAGTGCATGCTGTAGAAAGTCACATTACATCAGTTCAGTAATTGGATTCACTGTGATTGTTTTATTATTCGGCTTAGTACTGGTCCAAATGTACAAACCGCATGTAGCAACACCAAAGAAAATATCACCACCAACATCAACGTATTCCAAACAAAGCAGTTCACAAGTTTTAGCGAACAAAATTCCATATTTATCAACTCCAATAGGTTTTTTTCTTCCTTATTATGAATTATTGATCCGTGACCATAGTAATCGACTAAATGAAGACTGGCTTGAATGGACAAAACGTAATGAGCTGGCTATGCGTGGACGCGTACTCAACTATCTGTCAAGATTTAAACATGAATTGGTTAGTTCAAATAATTCTGTGAATTATTTATTATTTTTCTATATAAAGTGTTTGAAATCACGTCAGGTGGGAGGATACAACTTACAATAAAGTAATATTACTTTTTGTGCAAACAAAGCTGAGAACATATTATGTAACAGTATCGAAGACTCTAACAAACATTTCTGTTACAAAAGACTAGATAATAATAATATTGTTTCATTCTTAAGTTGGTACATCACAGGTAATATGTTTTTTTCGCTCTAATAGGGGTTCATAGAAATAAGTGTTGAAACTCCAACTTTCGCTCTGTTCAGAAGTATTTATAGTTGTATAAAGTTTGAAATTTCAGCACCCGAAATGCAATATATTATTTTTCACTGGTAGACTGAAGGTATGTTGGTTACTTCAGGTATTTTATTTTAAACTGTTAAGCCACGCCTCTAAATCTGACTATTCTTACATCGACATGCGAAACCATAAAATACTATGAATCGTTATATAAAAGCTTCTTTTGCAAAATCAAGTAAACGAATTTGCACAGAGTTTTCAGGTTATATAAACAGTCATTTTGGTGAGCATGAACATGTTATGAAATACGGCTTTCTAGAAAATATAAGTAAAGGTGGTCAGAACTTCTGCATAAAATGTTTGTTTCATTGCCCAAAGTTTAATTAGTAAGTCCCTGTAGAAAGTTCACTTTAGGCACATTTACTATTGTTTTAATTTTAACATGGCTGATAGTTTCATAAAGACGTTTTTTTGAAAGCAATTACCTAATGGAACTGACATACAGTGAAGATCATTTCTGAAAACATTACTTATCGTTAGATAGTTTAAGGAAGTTAGTAATAAACCCTGGACCCATATTTAGAGCTAGTAATGGTTGTCAATATGATATACCAGCAAATTGCTAGAAATCCGAAATCTTGTTTATTGTCTTAAAACTATCATGTTCACTAAAGGATCTTCATATTCCAGCTTGAGTTTGATGTGGAATGATGGATGGATATTCCTGAAAGTTCCACACCAGGAGAAAATAGTTATCAAGTGGTCTTTAATTTTTAATGGTTTTCCAGGTAATGAAAGTCAGTGGTGAAGATCACTCAGGTTATTTAGCGTAAAGCAGTGTATTGACATCACAATAGATGAAGGATACCGTTACTGTAAGAATACTATCAGACAGACAGTTAGCTTTTAATACACGCTATCAAGTTGGTTACTTTTTATTCTAACACAAAAGATATTGACATCTAAATGAAACAAACCGTTTTTCCTTATGATAAAGACTTTTCAAAACTCACTCTAGATAAAAATCTTAAAATCTCTAGCATTCATCTCTGAATACATTATTGCTTCACATTCTCTACAAAATAGGATACTGTTTAAATATCTAAATTTCAATATTTCAATAGTGAAAAATGCCTACCTTACTACTTATTTCAGTAATGTTATCTTTATACAAATATCAAACTTCGTTTTGTATTCTTTTGGACATTCTCCCCTAATATATTTCATCATGACAATATTTTTTCAGGACACTATCTGTAACAAAATATTTAATATTGATATTCTGTAAAAATTAGTTCCAACAATTGTCATTAATTTTGTTACTAATGGTGTGACCTCTTGTCTTGTTATGACTGCTATTGAACTTCTAACATGAACATGTTATTGACAATAATTCGTTAACTGACTGTTCTTACTTACTCATTATTCATTTTGGTTTCCCTAAAAACAAAAAAAACTGTGAATCTCACAGTTCTTCAGTTTTCATTAATTTACTTTTGATATATTTACATATGTATTCCAATTGTTACTTTAACAATTTACATTCTGGGAATTTATTACTGACGATGAATCATACAAGAACAAACAACTAAAACAAAAGCCTGTCATGATTTTATGAGTTCTTGAAGGTTAACCATTCTAATTTGTCACAAAAGAGAAACTATCTATGTATTGTTATTGAATGACTGATTTATTTAATATACAATCTGGCTAAATAAATAGAAAGTAAATTTTGGTGAGAAACATAAAAACGAAAGTGAAAAATAAACAAAGTTCAAATCTATGTATACTATTACAGCTTATTGACTGATGGAAGCTTTTACAATCCAATGATCATTTTGGTATAATCTAACCCAAGGCTTTTCTGTATTGATTCCACAACATTACTACGAAACATTTCATCAGTTTATTGGATACTAAAATGTAACTTAACAAATATGGTTAGTTCGTAAGAAAACTCTTTTCTTCATATATCAGCTAGGAAGTGAATATATTCTTTAAACACCTAAAAACATGGGTATGTCTATACAAGATACGTTACTCTTAATTACATTATAGATGAATTGAAGTATATGTGGAAATAAAGAGAACCCGTTAAGTAACTGCAGAGGTACTGTTTATTATTCATCAATGTATTCTATATAAGAAGCATATCAGAGACATGTAAATATATCTATATATACAGCTTAAAATTGGCTGACTTAAAAAACCATTTATAACATAGAATTCACTAAAAGGATGTATACATTGAATGTCGAGCTTATTTTCAGTTTCAGAGGTTCATTAGTATGACATTGTAGACTAACATACCTATTGGTGGTTGATCTGAGAACATTAATTTTGTAAGCATCTTATTCACTCCGAGTAAACGAGACGATAGAAGGTAATGTATATCCATTACTTAAAATCAGTGTAAAACAACAAACTTCCTCATTAATTCCTATAAAATATACTTATCTTCATTATTATCACATATGGTTACAGTTTACTGAACACTTTTGTAATAAATTAGAAGCAAATGATATCAGTAAAAGTTTTTTTAACAAACAAGCTGAGTACTCTTGAATTTTTCAGACATTCAGTCAGCTGTAACTAATTCTCATAAATATTTGTAGTACTACTAATTAAATTTCCAACATGTCTGTTATTTTCATCCACATATATATTCTACTGATACTTTTTTTAAAGGGACATTTAGTTGAAATACTTCGAGATTTTGAAAACGTCCGTTATGTTATATGATTCAAAAAACCCCAATAATTTAGGATTCATCTATAAGTACACTTGTATTTCATATTATAAGCAATAATTAACTACATTTATCTGTGTATCATTACTTTATTATGTTTCTCTGAGTTGTTAAGTTTCGAAGACCAGGCATTAGTGTTCTGATACTGAATGAACATTGCAATCAATATATGTCATAGATTACATTGACTGTTTTTAGTCAAATGAATTTGATTATAATATTCAATATGAATATGTAGTTCTATGTGAAAAACGTTTTTAGCGTTTTAAAATAATAAAATATCTTACCTACTAACGCCTGTTACCCTTCGCGGAGGAGCATAGGCCGCACACCAGCATACTCCATCCAACCCTGTCCTGGACAATACTTTCCAGTTAACATTCATCCTTATCATATCTGCTTCTATTTCCGGGCATAATGTGTTCTTTGGCCTTCTTCTTTTCCGCTTCCCTTCCGGATTCCAAGTTAAAGCTTGCCTCATGATGCAGTTTGGTGATTTCCTCAATGTATGTCCTATCCACTTCCAACGTCTTTCCCTAATTTTCTCTTCAGCTGGAAGCTGGTTTGTCCTCTCCCATAGTAGGCAGTTGCTGATGGTACCCGGGCAATGAGTATTGTGTAGACAACTGTTTATAAATACTTGTACCTTCTTGACGATGGTTGTAATTAAAATATCTAGTATGCAATTTACATGTGAATTAGGCAGTAGGTAGCGTTAAATCACTCTAATTATTATTAACAAAATCAGTATAAGTAATATAAAGTGTAAGGAACAATATTATCAATAATGTTTGAAATTATAGGGATTAAGAGATGATAAAACTGGATGAATGTTAAATATTTTAAGTGTTTAGAAAAAAGATTATGAAATCAAATATGTTTGATTTACAATAATTTAAAGAAACAGGGATTGCAACGAATCTTGAAAACATTCATAAGTAAAGCTTTCTGAAAAACAAGCAACATTCTTTAAAAAGATTTAATTAGAATCAAAGATGAGATCTATTTTGCATGCACATAAAATTGTGTCTGCAGACTAGAATGTGTCTATTGTGATGTAGTCTATGGTAAATAGTCATTTAGAGAAATCTGCACTGAGCTGCACAAAAGACCTAATAGTTCTGTAGAGCTGAAAAATTTACAAATTAAACCGGCTATAGCATCCCGTGCCATTTCACAATAATCATCAATTCGGTATTAAAAATATCAAAACAATTCAAAAATGTTTTCCTAGCTAATAAGGAGAAATGAGTTGCCGAAGCATCTTATATGATATTAAATCCCCCTGCCTCTCATCATGGAAGAAGGTTTGACCATTCATCCAATGTAGAGTAGTTTCCAAACAAAAATATCTAATCCTAGATTGATAGTGTTTAGGAGTGGAATTTAGGACACTCAGTTCGTCCTATTTGGGACTCGTTAACTGGAGATTGATAGATTTCAGTCCTAAAGATCAATGGAAAAATACAAACAAACAACGCATATGAGAATCACATTGAATTATGTCAATTTTACACACTACACAAAAGTTTTAACTCCACTACTTCGTATTACAAATTATACATTTTCCTTACTCACTATCATATACAAATAAATACGTTGATGTATAAATTCAGTTTTCATTGTTTGTTTGAATCTTCCCACTGATGTCGAGGATTCAAATTGATCAGTCTCTTGTTGGCATATAGTGTATCCTGTGAGGATTGCCTCGATATCGCCTTCACTCACAAGAATTATAAGCAAAGATGAATGATGGCTAGCAGTAGAATCCTGTACGTGCGATTCGTCCTATTTGGGACTCGTCAGCCAGATGTATCTGCGTCCCAGAGTTAGTGTTCACTTCAGGACTCGAACTCAGTACCTTTCCTTTCAAACGCCACAGGATGCACATATAGCAATAAGAGACTGATGAATTTGAATCCTCGGCATCAATGGGAAGATTCAAACAAACAATACGAAATGAATTTAGACTTCACTCCACTGCACAAGTTAGTGACTATCAGGACTCAGTAGCTAAGTGGATAACGCGATGGCGATTGAAGCTAACGGCACTGGTTTGGAGTCCTGGAGTGGACATCAGTTATGAGATGTAAGTACATCCAGCTGACGAGTTCGAAATAGGAAGATTCCACTGCTAGCCACCATCCATTTTTGCTTATAAATACAACGATGTCTTATACAAAATTGCCCTGATCAAAAATAACATGACATTGATCTGTCTAGACGTGTTATGATTTTCCATTGTACTAAAAATATTTTACATTTAATCTCTTTTACCATTTACACTAGTATTAATTTATTTCGGTTAATTTTCTAAAACTTTTCAGGAATATTACAATGTTTAGAAGGCGATGAACCTAAATTCATTCTATAAAATTATTAACTCTTCAATTTAATGAAATTTTTTTATTCTTTGACAACTTTAATGCCGTTTGTAATTCATCCAATATAATAAGTTCAACTTACTGTTAACCAAGTATGTTTTTTGTAATAGGAGAATATGTAAATGATGCTGAACGTCATAAGTTTTTTTGTGTACAGTAATAAAAAAAATGTATAAAACGAAATAAACCTGAAGTGCAATATGATTAATCACAGATTACGTAAATGTAGATCAGGAAAGTTTGGAAAATTATCACGTAAACAAATGCAAAATATAATGATATGCAAGTCCACAACTGGGATATTAGATCTAAATACCTGTAATATCAATCTATAAATACGTAATTAAATCTACAACATACATGACAGAAGATTTCTCAGTAGTTAAATGATTTCTAACTCTAGTTAGAAATTTATTTTAATTATTCTTGTCAGGTACACTGGTGAGATGTAAAAACCATAACTTACTCTTCATTAACTATAAAGATAAGTGATGTACTAAATGTCGGGCAGTTAGGTAGTGGCTTGTATTATGTCAAGCTCACGTACATTATGTTATGCTTTGGAAAGACCAATTTATTCATTCTTTTCAAACCACAATTCGCTTATTAACCCTGACTGTTTTATATGGTCGTATATGTATTAATTGCTTACCCTATTCATTACGTGTCTGTAACTTATTTTTGTCTGAATATAAATATTGAGTCACACTTCGCCAAAAAGAGTTTGTTAACTCGCCATCTCCATTGCACGTCACTTCGTTTCGCTCTCTTCTCTTCGCTTCCTTCACTTCGTTTCTCTGATTGTCTGTCTGGATCAACGTGTACACGAAATATACGTATTCAGAATTTATTGTCCTATTTGACTTATTTAATTTCGTTATTCTCTCACGCGAATTAAGTCGATAAAAATATACGGGGGTTATCAGCATGTGTATTTCGATAAAAATCAGCATACAATTTAATTGATGAATTAAATACTATGTCTCATTGTTTATCTATACCTTGTGTTAGGTAATTAAAATGGTAAATTGTTAGGGAGAGATTTCACATTTTCGGTTCACTTGAAAGTTTTACTGTGTTGTTAAGATGTGTACGTCGCTGAGTTCCAGATAATCTCAAAATATTGGTTTCTGTCGTACATTAATATATATTTTATAGATTTTCCTGCTTTGAATGAAATGGTCAAACTTTGAATAAGATTTCCAAAATCTGAACTAACAGACTGAAATTCTTTAATTTATCTTCAAATACATATCAGAACAGGGTTTCATATCTAAAATAGCGTCATTCAATGAGATGGCTGATCATCGGGATGATGATTAATTTTATGTTGTAAACAAATCTAAAATTGTATGACATAATTGCCAAGGATCATTGTGATCAGCTAATTATAATGTAAAGCGAATTCTAATTTTTGTATGTAATTGGGAATAGGATTAAGGATAAAAACACTGTTATTAGTTTATAATGTCTGATGATAAAAAAAGACTTCTGGGCAACTGAAAAAATATTCTACCATGTTTCGTAATATTTAGCTGTTTTTATGTAAATTTTACTCAAATACTAACCTATGTCAAAAGTTGAGAATGTTAGATTATCTGCATAGCAACCACAGTTTATTGTAAATTTCACTGGTGAGTTCTAAAACACTAACTGAACAAATATTTCACCAAATTTCTGAACACTTTCCTTTATTTTTAGGAAAAGTAAAATAAGGGTGAATAAGTATAATTGCCAAGTTGATTAAAAAAATTACATCATCCTGACATGAATACAGCCTTTAGAGTAACTTTTTATATCCTGTCTGGTTTACTTCATAGTTTACGTGTTTGTCTATTACATATGACTGAATTTATTCAACTTTCATCTCACCAAACCAAACTTGGAATTCTTACAATTGACAACTAATAAAATGATCAACTTCGTCTTTTGTTTATATGTTTTTTTAAAGTGATTTATCTATACTGTAGTATGAATATTTACATTTGTTTAATAATCATGTACTTATCTAGTTACGTATTATCGTTTTGCATTTTCTACGTCAACCCTACGAATATAATGTTCAAGTGTATTTCCTCAATTAATTTTTAAATGTTCTATCTCTATGATTCTATTATATCTTGTGGCTGAGTGGATGTCCAATTAATGTATGACGTGATAAGTTAAGTCCAGTTAAGTCCAAAACACTATTAACAGCCTCTGCGGTATGAATCATTGTATTTCAAACATACTGAGTTTATACACCAAACAGACTGACTACATCGTACCAATAAAATAGGAAATAACATTTGTACAAGATTTATTCAAATGTGGATGTGAATGTGGGGGGCTAGGGATAACTCAAGAATGGTATACCGTACAATATTAGTCTATAGGTCAAAATAAAGCTTATAATAAGGGGAACATGAGTATGAACAGTTTAGTTATTTAGCAATTATACCATAATAAATATATGCATAACACTGGTCCATAAATGAATGCCAAAGTTACCATTCACTATGGTTATCGGGATACAACAGATTCGACACTCATTAATCTGATATTCAGTTGTTATTTAATTTCAATATCTTTTCCTGTAGACTATCATAAATCTAACGTAACGAAAATACCATATTCCAGGTTTCAAAAATATTCGTATGAAACATACAGTACTTGAAGCCATTCGTTGACTTTCCTTGTGGATACACGAGTTTGTCGCTACACCGAATCATTTACAGTAAACTATCAATAACAAAGTAAATTTCTCTCCCTATCTTCATTTTGAAATGTTAACACTTAATAAGTTACAAACTGTGTAGAAAGTTTTAGTTTACATTTTACCCCCCAAAAATGTCAAATCCTGTATCTTTATTCACTGTTAAAATAATATCCGTACTAATGAACATATTTTCGTAATCACATACAAACTAGTGATAACTAGGTAGATAACTAACACCAATATAATTTGATAGAGATTAAGTCTCTTTAACTTTCAATAAAACTGATTATTATTGAGATAATTAAACGATGTTCTTATTTATGCCACATGATTTAAGAAATATGGTTAACAGTGTGTGGAAATTTTTCTGTTTAACATAAAATTTTCTTTATTTCTACTTACTATTATGGTAGCTTAACTTACAAACGGATGTTAAGTAAATCGCCAGTGAAAACTTGTGAGCACTGGATAATTAGTTTGCCATGGTACGGGAATTTTTAACAGTTTCCTTCCTTAATCTTACACCCGAGAATCGAATAATTTTCAAAGTATCGAATAGTTATTTTAACAGCTGACACACACAAATATCGGTGGATAAAATTCTTAAGGCAATAAAATAAAACGATGCTAAATTCACTCACTTTCTGTTATTTAAATTTCATTTAATCGGTGTGCAGTTCTGTATAAATGCCTCCTAACAGAAATCTACAAGTATATAGGAACTGTGAACAAGTGAATAAATCGACATCTGTCCACGCCTGAATACATATATGTCAATAAATGAATAAGTGTTTACTTTTACGATTTATTCCCTTTCCACGCACTAAACTACTACTTAAGTAGTATGTAAAATCAATCAATATATGATAGTTAAATTTCTCTCATAGATGACCATGAATTGATTTTAGTGAAAGATTTTCGAATCAAACTACAATGATGGATATTTGTGTGTATATATGCGTGTTTGGTTGATATTTGATACACCCGGAGATTTTTTTAATGCAACTTCTTTATAACTGTCTTCTACGATTAACCTCTTGATAATATTACATATTTATGCTACAAATAACCATTATATCAAATGACAAGATATCAAAAGGAAAATGAGGATTGTAGTTTTGAAATAAAGATAAGCAGAAAAATCAAATAAATCAAATTTGGCTTCTTTTTCAATTCAGTTTTGTTTTGATTAACAGTAAAGTTACAATACAATAAAAAGGTTTGAAATTAATTGCTGTTCATATTTATGTATAGTACGTAGACATGTTAACTTTGTTAATGTTCATTTGTGTAGAAAAATGAACATTTCTCTTCAGTCATGTAATTAAAAATAATGTTTACCAATATTTGGTATCAGTTAAATTAATTTTTACAATCCATACAATATTATCTAAAAGAACCAACATTGTATACGATTTTTATGTAGAGTTGAACAATGGCTAATATTGTAATTCAGGATGAGCGTCTCATTCAATTTGTAACTCGTTAAATGAACGTGCTTGTGTTCAAGTGTCGATATTCACTCTAGGACGATGATTTTTCATTGTTCGTAAAAACAAAACAGATTGTTTGTTATTGTTGAAAATAATTTAGTATATACAAATCAGTTAATAAAGATGAAAATTAAACAAGTACTATATAAGAACTTTCGTCGAAATTAGAGCGAATGGTTTCACTGTATTTGGGCGCCGAGTTGATATAAGACATTAAATAAGAATAATATAGTTGTAAAATCTCATTCATTCGCTGAGATTTTACAAATATATTATTCCTATATAATGTATAAACAAGTATTATATGTCAGTATCCGTTTAAAGTAAACACTCATGAACTATCAGCTTAAATTGTGTCCACTCGTAGTGATATACTTTAATTTTATTAGGTTTTTTAGCTGCATTTTGAAAACCGAAAGATATATTTTTGTACTTCACTCCCAATTTAGATTAGCTTCATTAATAGACTGATCAACTTTGTTAAGACATTCGGTTCTTTATATACTTACTTTGATATTATTTGTAACCATACTTTTATAGTATTGTTGTTATTGGACAGTAATTATCGCCAGCTGGTTAATTTCAAGAAAGACATGAAAATGGGAATTCCAAAATCTTATTGTGTTCTTATTCTTCAATGAAATAAACTTTAGAGTAATTTATCAAGTTAATCAACAAAGTATATTATATTTTCAGAACTATAGCATTAGGCTTTAGGAGATTTAATTAGAAATTAATGTCATTCATGAACTTAGAATCAGTTTACATACTTAGTCTTTGGATATAGATTTATTCCATGAAAGATTGTGATATTTGTTGAGTGATCAAAATGAAGAAGATTGACACTGGTAGATTCGTTAACTGAGAAGACAACAAGAACCTGTCTTATACCAAAAATGTTAATTGACAACAAGCACTAGACAGTAGAAACTGATATTTTTAAATAACCAAATAAAGAACATATAGACAACTAACATTGCCACTGCCATTGAATACAAACATCATGTAATGAAAAATTGAGAAAGGGAAAGGCAAGAAATGTTTATGCATTAAATATTCATCAAAATAATATGATTACCAGTCATTTTTGTAAACAAAAACTACTGTCAGAATGGGTTTCGTGGATATTATAGTAATTTTAATAGTTGAGATCATGAAGGAATTGAAGCTAGACCGCAATGGAAAACCTGAAACTCCTCAGCAGTGCGCATCCATGATCGCACAATAGGACGAAATGGCCGTCCAGTGCTTCCAGGTTTACCATGGTGGCCTAACTTCAAGTGGTTCATGATCTCAACTATTAAAAAAAAATACTGTGTCAAAACAATTTATATGAATCAGTAACCAGTCAATAAATTTATAACATAATTATAAGATACGATAACATTCTTATGTTACCATTGAATAAACTAAGTTAAAATAAAACATAAAATGTACTAAAATCAGTACTCATTTCAATAACTTCATCTTTGTATAAAAAAGCTTTTATTATACATTTTCAAACAGATCTCTCTTCTTGTTACTACTCCATTTTATTACAAAAGTAAGTTTATGTACATTTATATAATAAATAAGTAATATATATTTACATTGTAAAAAAGAATAGAGACTTATGAAATCTTACGAATAATATTTTCTGAAGGAAGCCAAAAACTTTTTTTTCAATCTTACAAATCTTTATATGGATTATTGATTTTTCCAGACTAGATTCTGATTTCATTATTCGAATGAATTATTAAAAGACCTTTGAGTTGCTTTTATTAATGAATGTACAGGAATAAGCATTACCTCATACATTCAATCATATATATATATACACAGTCCTAGGTTTAACCCTAGAAACAAATGTATACTTAGATCCTATCTATTAGAATAAAACTATATGGTTAAATGAACGTGAATGTACATTATTAAACTTGGTTTTCAAAAATTATTCAAAGTGGTTTTCGATTTAATAATTATATTAGAATAAATATTATATTTAATAATAGTAACCTCGTGAGTAAATGTAAAAACAAATTGAACAAAACTACCTTCGAATAGATATGATAGTTTTATTTTAAACATTTCTTTCCGCGTCAAATTTAAATTTCATCAGAATGGAATAAAACGGATTCATTTTTATAAATTTCCAGAAAGTTACCTCTACAGAATGACATTAGCAGATGAACCACGAACTGGACATAATCTTATAAACTTTTTATTGATCTATAGTTTGTAATCACTAACCTGAATTGGAATAACTTCACAACTTTCATTTATCACGTTGAGCACAAAATATATGGATAACTCTCCCGGAATTCATCAAAAAATATTTCTAACATGAACTCATGATATTTTGTGTCACCAGTCATAATTATAACTTTATTGAAATGGTTACGTTTTACGATTTTTAATAATGATTTAGCAATTTTTGACAATTTAGTTCAAGAGTCGATCTAAGCTAGACCACCACTTAAAACCTGGAAGCGTTGTACGGCCGTTTCGTTCCAGTATGAGATTCCTAAGCAGTGTGCACCCACGATTTAGCACGAGGGAATCAAACCCAAGATCTTCAACCTTGTGCGCGAACGCCTAATCTCTAAACTGCTGAACCAGCATCGAATGGTGTTAATGTCTAATTTCAATGGATTCATGATCATGCGGAATTCACAAAGGAAACAATCCATGATGGTTTTATGATATCCTGGACGTTACTGATTCAAACTTAAACTAGATCTGTTTAAACTAAAAATGACATACGTTTAATAACACAATCATTCACTGAAGTAATTTCGAGGAAATATGTATTATTAATATAAAGGATTCCTGGAGATTGTAGAATTTTCACAGTGTAAGTTACGAACTGATCTTAGCTGTACCACTATTCAAAACCTGGAAAAAGAATATCATACACAGTATTGTCGTTTGATTGGACTAAGACATTAACATCGATGGATGCCATTTCAGTGGCCTAGAGGTCAAGCGTTCATGAGAAACCGAAGGTACTAGGTTTGAATCCCAGATATGAGGTTATGAATTTACAATGCTGTAGAGCACCATACTAAAGCAAGATGATCATTTAGTGCTTTCGGGTTTTCACTGGTTATCTAGTTAGTATCAGTTCATGGTTTAAACTGTAAAAATACACGTTAATTGATTAGTTAAGCTGCCTGTGAAAAATTGGTTCGATATAAAGGTACGTTTTAGTATTATCTGACTATACTCTAGTCAATTTGTGTCATTTTTCAGCTTATGAAAAAATTAAAGATATCACCTCAATAATGTTGACCTAACAACCAAACATTGTATTCTGATACTTCTCTTTGTTAAATAAGAATGATTTCTATTTTATTAGTTAGACAAAGAAAAAGAACCTGTAAATCATTGATAAACTATAACTTGTTACCATGATCTAAAATCACCCATTTATCTAAAACACAATTATATATCTGTTTAGTTTTATTCAATTCAAATAGAAAGGTGAATCCAATAATTAATATTAGGAAACAATAAATTCTTTGGATCATCTATGTAACTGAAAAAATAAAGAAAAATTTGACGTCCCATTTTTAAGACAGTAAAATTATGTCTGTCTAAAATATTCGATGCATAATTTTTTGTCTTTTAAATTTCTTACTGTAATATATAAAAGATACCATAGTTCCGTCTATGTTATAAATTAAAATAAAACAGGGGGTAATTCAAGCAGAACAATTATGGAATCAATTAAATTTGATTCTTTTTTCTTTCGTACACTAGTTATCTGAAAATTTTTTTAGATATATTTAATCAACAACATTGAAAGAATATAAGGAAGTGAAAATAGTTGATTGAATTTATTTTATTTATTTATTTGAACACATAAATATTGGTACAAAGGGGAACCAGATTTATATGCGCCACACAAATCTCACTCGGTTTGTGTGAGGACTGAACTACTGCCCGGGTGCCCAGACTGAAGCAGGTGGTTTTCTTAGAGGGGGCCACACCCCGAGCCTTTGACCTACAAATTTGATCCACAAGGCAGTGGAGCATAGTAAGAAGATGCAGTCCCATAGTAGCCAATGACCAACGATTGATTCATGCGCCATTTGTTCCCTTAAGATATTGGAGCCCATGTGCACCATTGGTTTGGAATCAGGGTTTCCCAACTCCCCTAGGGGGACTCGCCGCGCCCACCAGCCCGGTTAAAGCGCCGGACATTCGCTTTTCGTCCTCTCAATTTCGTAAACAACAGTAATGCCACGAGAAGGCAGTGAGTAGGACTTCCCTTGGAGAGGCTATATACGCGTGGCCATGTGAGAGCATTTCGAAAGGGAGAGCGGACTGTCCCAACTCTCGGCCATACCAGGGCAAGTATATAAGTTTATAAAAATTACAAGTAGACTAAGTTGTAACTTTGAGTATTGAATTTGTGATCGTTGGAGTATTATACTACTTGAGATCATTTGTAACCAACACATAGGTATTCTTATAGGTCATTTGGTTTATGCAAAGATTATCTTTTAAGTTAAATGGAGAAAAATGATTAAAATAAAACCTCATTGTTAGTTAGTTAATTTGTAACTCTTGAACAACAAACGTGTAAAACAGTATAAATGAACTTACATTACAAATGAATTAGGATAAAATTTCCTTTATATTTCAAACAAACGATTTGTCACATTAAAAATATTTTATGGTTGTTTTATTCTGGTTACCCTACCACTAATACTTGAAACAAGAAACCACTACAATTCCTACTTCACGAAGTAAGAACACAAAAACTTGTGTAAATGATGATTTATCCATTCAAAAGTACAAAGATGACGGCGAAAGAAACTCACTCATTTATATATGTTAACTTGTACATCTATTTGATAATTAATCAGAAAACGTCACATACGCAGAATTTATAATGAAATCCCATACTGAATATCATGCTTGTAGTGAACAAGAACACAAGTGAGAACAATCGAATGTATTTAAACACAAAATCACAGAACATCTTAGTAAAATCTGAGAACCATATATTAAATACTTAATTTGCAAAATGTCAACCAATTGTCTCAAACTTGACTGTTCCTTTTACAAATATCAGTCAATCGTCCCAAACTTCATTGTTATTTTGTTTCCATACCAATCGTTCTTTGTTCTCGTTCCCTTTTCTTTAATCTTCTTAACCTTTTGCCGCTGGACATTTGATTTCTGATTGACGATACATACTACTTATATCTGTCAACATCAGTGGTACACACCACATGCTGAACACAGCTCATAATAATTTAATACAAAGAAGATTATAGTGAATAAAAATCACACTGAAGATGAAACCGGCCTTAAATTGAGTAAATTATTATCACACTAACTTGATATAGGCAAATATCATTGTTACATTGAATAAAAGTTTACACTTGTCATCCTAGCTGAAATTTGTCATGAAGTGACACAAATATTTTTGATCTAAATAATGTCATCTTCTTGTCATATCATATCAGTGGGCCTCGAGTTGTTCACAATAATAGAGACCAATGTTTCTATAGTATTCGTATAATAAGCTGTATGTCATTATGATTCAGTTTATTTCACAAATGCTCGTTGTATTTTCTTTTTATAAATACACACCTTGGCACACTTATTTGAAGCGGTAGATAATATACGCATGCATACTTGGGATCATTTTAGCATATGCCGTGTAATGACAAAGAAAGTTATGTCATATTATGTCACTGCTGACTGCAAGAAGAGTACACCTGCAACCTAACTTGTAATTTCAATTCTAAAATTTAAATGAGGCTACGTAAATTATAAACCAGCCGTGGCTTAATGATAACATCTCTTACTGTAACACTGAAAGAATCTCACTGAAACATCCTCTAAAACTGATAGTGAGTGGAAATTATGAAAACCTTTCAAACTCTGCTGTTTATTGACACCAACTCTCTAGTATTAAGCTAAATGAATCGTTTCATTCAATTATTTAACTTATTGGTCATAGACCAATCAAGAGAACCTGATCAGCACCACGGCTAGACTGATACAGATGTCTACTAAGTGAACAATCAGTATTATTCTAATATTATAAATCATTTCAATTTATGATAGACAACTTGAATTCAATAACCTATGTGTTGATCTAATATGTTAGTTACACTACAAATTCCTCTCTAGAATAATGAAATTAAAAAAAAGTAAAATATGACAAATTGTAGATTAGTTTAAAGTTTTCAAATGTGTTAAATAACATCATACTTTTGTTTTTTAAAACAAAACAAAAAACTCTACTGTCTAAAACATTTGAAAAGACGATGTAATTGTATACGTATATACTAGACGCTGGATACTTTTTTCTAGGAAGTCAGCGATATGACAATCTGAATTTTCATATGAGAAATATATTCTGCTTTTTGTTCAGTCAAATATTTGAATAACAGTAAAATATACATATAGGAATATATATATGTTTCCAGTATAAACTAAGCATAAAACTATGTTAGTGGAATCTGTGAAATTCAATAGATGTTTCAATTCATTTTATAATAAAAAAAAACAATAAATCAACAACTATAGTCATAGAAATAGTCATATTACCGTCATTATTATTAATTATTATCACTATTAATTTTTTGTAATAAACAGTAAAAGAAGTAGAAGTGAAGTAGTAGTAGTAGTAGTATTGGTAATAGTGGTAGAAGTAGTATTGGTAGTAGTAGTAGTAGTTCTAGTAGTAGCAGTATGCAAAGCAAGAAATGGACATATTTATATAACAGTTACAGTTGATATAGATTTTGTTATGACAAATAACATAAATAAAATAAGCTTAAAAATATATCATACAACAGGTTTCAATATACTTTTCATGAATACATCATGGAATATTCTAGTCTGTTTCTAGAATTAAATTCACTTAGTATTGTTTGTTTTTGAATCTTCCCATTGATGTTTAGGACTGCGACTGGTCAGTCTCTTATTGGCACATGTGCATACTGTGTGTATTGCCTCGATATAGTCTTCATTCACAAGCACTATAATCAAAGATGGATAGTGGCTAGCAGTGGAATCCAGGAGTGAACATTAACTCTGAGATGTAGGTACATCCAGCTGACGAGTCCCAAATAGGAGAAAAACGCGCGTCCTGGATTCCACTGCTAGCCACTATCCATCTTTTTCTAAAATTATTTAAACATTATTATAAAATTAGATTACAGTTGAATAACTAATTAATTGAACACATAATAATTTAGATATAACTATAGATATGTTTTTAATTATACAAAATTATTAATTTACTTTTTACCTGTCTCTTAAACATTCCAATACTTCCTTAATGTACTTGTAGTCACATGTACTTTGATTAGAGAGTTTTCAGTGTACAAGTAGAATATTGACTGTACGTTTCTTTTCCGAGTATTTATTCACATAAATAAATGAAGTACTATTATTTCTAATATGTATTGCTTTATTATTGATGTAAATAAAACATATTAACTTGAAATTATTGTAAATATAAAATGAAAACAAATTTTGTGAACAATATGCCACCACATCATTATCAATAATGTCATTGTTATATCCCGAAGAGAATTATGAATGGTAACTTCTGAGAACTATTTATGGACCAATGTGATATGTATATTTCTTATTGTATAATTGTTAAGTAACTAAACTATTCCTTTCTTATTATAAGCTTTATTTTAACCTATAGACTATTATTATACGATCTATCATTCTTCAGTTATCTCTAGTCCATTAATTACTGTTCCCCCTATTCACAGCCACATTTGGCCAAATCTTGTACAAATTTTATTTTCTATTTTATGGTATGATGTGGTCGGTTTGATTGATATATAAACCCAATATGTTTGAGGATAATAATTCATATTGCAGAGGCTGTTATTGGTGTTCTGGACCTAACTGGTTGGGCTAAGTAGAAAGCAGGACTGATAAGTACTCAAGACTGCTCATACGGCTTTTCGTGTATCATTGCTCTGATCGATAATTCACTGCTCTTCGATTGGCGGGAATCATCACGTTCATATATATTAAAGAGGGCACGCACATCACACGATATAACACTCATAAATATCAGTATAAGGTTGTGGACATTATTGATTTTAGATTAATATCATAAATGGGCCATCCATTGCTTCCAGGTTTTCAATGGTCATCTAACATTAATCTATTCATGATATCAATCTAATCTCGTAAATACATTATAATTAATCAAATTCACGTTATATATACATATCCTTTTCAGTCGTGTTTTAGTCCATAAATCGAGCTTGGTAATAACGTTTTACAACAGTGTAGGACTGTGACAGTTTAATTTTAATAGGAATTATCAGAATTAAATATTATTTTAGTCGTATACAATGGTCAAGGTTATGAAAAGTTTTTTATCACTGAACAAAAACATCATTTTATCTTGGATGAGTATTCCATGAATCACTTCCTTAATTTCACATGCAATCAAATAAATCTTCGAAATGAAATCCATTACATATTTCAATAGGGAACAATAAGTTAACATTCTTTCAAAAGTTTGAATAAAATGTTTCAAGTTATATTGTTTACTATGAGACTAAATAAAGCACGAATTTCTCATTCTTAAATTGTTATCGTTAAATAAAATGAACTATTAAGAATGAGAGTGTTAAGTGAGTTACAAAATATATGAGATCCGTTAAAATGATGCTAATAAGCATAGTTAAAGACAATTCATGATCAAACTTCATTTATAGTAAACATATTTTAATCATGTATTTCTAATGCTCAAAATTAACATAATTCAGCGTTTTTTTATTTACATGCTGTCATAAACTGTCACCTAAACATTTAAACTAATATCAATCTTATATAGTTGAAACCATGAGTCAATTGAAGCTAGACCACCATGGAAAACCTGGAAGCACTAGACGGCCGTTTCGTTCTATTATGGGACTCCTCAGCAGTGAGCATCCACGATCCCGCCTCACGAGATTCGAACCCAGGACCTATCAGTCTATCAATCTATTTGACTTAAGTATATAAATAGTCTAATTTCAAATCATATTATATCTAAAAATTCGATCTCCTAATGAATATATCCAAAAACATGTTCAATCATTCTTTTCACAAAAAGTAAAATGAAAATGAAAATCAACTGAAATACTCAATCTAGAATATTAAAAAAATAATAAATCAACAATCTTTGAAGTATACCTACTGCTTAAAATTAAATTTTATTTAAACTATAATACATCATTCAAGCAATACATTTAAAACAGATTGAGTGTGATACAATATATTGTGTTGTTATTTAGTACAATTGTCACAAATCGAATACAAGATACTACTTAAATTCTAATTCAAAAAGCATTGGAAACTTACTTCAATGATGAATAGTTGTATTCTGATTATTGAAAGTAATTTTTCAAGCTGATAATCACATCAGCGATTCACTGAATATGAAGAACGATTTTGATGTAAAATTAGTCAGAAACATGAGAAGGTCCTAGATTGTTGACTTAAAATGAGATTGCTGTGGATAAATATATCAGTAGTAATGTTAATTCGTATTATAAAGGTTGTCATGGCCAGTTAATTTTATGAAGGAACAAAATAATCTGCTCTCAGATGTATACGTTTCAAAATAGAAGATTATTTAATCTCAATATCATGAAACATTTATAAGCCAAATAATCATATTATTTACATTTAAGCTCAATTACATTTTTCTAGGAAGGTTTATTTGCTTATTTGCAAATAGTATGACAAAACTTTCAGAAACCCTTTTTCAAACACTGCTCAATTCCAGTAGCATGGTTTAAGTTTACTTAAGAAATCTTTGTAAACTAGAATACGACAAAGAATTACTTGATAAGAATACTACGTTTTCCGTGTGGTTAATATTAACCAAAACAAGGTTCCCACTTTTTCTCTCAAGAATTTTCTGATAATTATTCTGAATTTCCTTGTTTCAGTCTACCCGAAGTCAGCAAACTAGATAGATCAAAATGATGTGTACAGATATAGTGCGAAGTAAGGCATTTCTTACTAAAATTAAAATAAACATATATTTCATGAAATATTGTTACGTCCTTGATCTGCCTACCCACTTCCCTGCCGAGTATAACTTGTCTAATGTAGATTAAGACCTTGACCCGATAGGCTGACTGGCTTAACCTTGAGGCTAGTATGCATGAGTTCGAAGTGGGGGTAGAGAGACGAAAACTATTATATTCCTGATTGGCTGACAAGCACGCGAGAGAGAAAAGACAAGACAACTGGAACACTACTCGCTTTATTCCAATCCCGACCTGGTACCCGAATTCCGAATTCAGATTAGTGTAAAAAGATACATGAATAAATAGATGACTAACCTGACCACAACGTCAATAATTAGGAAAATACAATTGTCAAAAACTGGGGGATTATAGTAGAAAATAGAGTACAAAAAGTAACGTCTAAATTACAATAGCTTTGGAACAGAAAATGCTATGGCAGTGAATCATACATCAAACGAAAGTTTATGGTCTGTAGAATAGACTAGGAACAAAAGTAAATGTCACAGTTTTACAAGCTTCGAATTAAATGAAATAACGTCCCCCAAAATAGCTTCCGTAGTTTGTTAAGGCTTTTTGTTTCTTTGTTCACATCAAATATATATATATATATATATCTTTAATCCATTCACATCCAAAAATAATTTCAGCAACATAATAATTTATCGGTAAATTTTATATTTTATAAATAATTCGAAATAACCTGTTGGAGCTTAAATATTCCTGTTAACCGTTAATTTGAAAATTATCTCCAATAGTGTAAACTTATCCCGCTACAGTAATCAAAATTACTCTATTTTGCTTAGTCAGCACCGATTAATTTGAACAATGTAACTTACTTATCGAGCAGACGTTTGTTTAGCCACTTATGAGAAATTTTATTTTAGCGTAAAAGCTAATTACATTAACCAACTTCTCAGACTGAAGTAGGTATGATCTATTTCGAATCCGTGACCCACTGGTTCAAAGCCAGTTGCGGTATTTACTAGTCTATTGCGTTATTTATTTCAAATCGTATTCTTCCTATTATAAAATACAAATCTAAATAGGGGATCTCATATTTCTTATACTAATAAACCTATATATCTTTTGTAAGTGACTAACTGAGACTACCTTTTTTCTAATCATCGATCTCTTAATTATACTTGAATTGATATGTGTTCATCCTCTTCACTGGCAACATTTACTTCATGTTAGTAGCAATATTACTCTAAAGAATGCATTTTATTTGTTACAAAATTGAATTCGATATGTATGTTAAGATATATGATAGTAACAGTCATTATCCTTGAAGTTTCAATTTTACTTTTCACTTTTATTGAAGAATTACCTCGATCAACAAATGGACACAGAAAATTCAGTTGTTCAATCACTTCTGTCTCAAGTGGAATCATCATCTCCGATAATTAAATCAGAAAAATCTCACAACAAACCAACAAATTATCCTACCTCACCCATTTTTAATTCAGAATTTTTATTTCGTCAACAGATTTGCCATTTTTTACCAGTAACATCAGTTCCATTAAACGAAGAAAACATTTCTTTGAATAAAGAAGGTTAGTGAAGATGTCTGTGGGAAATATTGTTGTTTTCATTTCATTGTTTTTAGTATTACCAATTTCCATAATGTTCTTTTCTAACACTTACTATTCAAGCATATCGAGGATAGATAGATTTCTCTATTCTAAATTCATACTACACATGTTCGCAATAAAAAATTATCCATTGTGTAGAAAAGCGATTTAAGTAATGTATCTATCATAATTTTGAATGTATCACATAGTACTTTCACATTCTTTTATTGAACAAACTTTAAATCAATAGAAATCTGTCTGTGACAACGTAGAAACTGGCTGATACTTATGCATTCCATGCAATATCAGATATTTAATGAATCTAAGTTACTATAACTCGCTAAAATAATCACGTTTCCCTCCTTCATTCAAAACATATTGTGTATATCATGACCAGTAAAATAACCTATTTGCTGAAACCGAAAAAGATTTTATAGAATATAAATTTGAAAAATATTGATGATCATAGATAAGACAAAGGAATGACAGAAGTGACCAATTGAAAAAGGCATGTATGGACAAAACATTTGAATAATAGATCTGTATGAACTCAATTTTTTTCACTATAGACTAATGAAGTAAACTGGGAAAAGAATTGGAACATATAGTTCCTGATTATGACTATCCTTTTATCACTGTACTTTTCAAAATGAGAAATAATAATATTACACACTTTGTGAAATGAGACAGTATTGCATAAGCCACAGGTTAAAGCAACAAGCTACAGGCAACAATTTTGTAGCTTTGATCAGTAACAATACAAAGCACTGACAAAAGTGTAGTTTTTTGTGTGGGAACGAAATCATCTTCACAGATTATATACTTATAATCTATACTATATTTAAAATTAATGAGGAAACTATTGAAGAAGTTGTATCATTTGGCCTACTGACCGTTAGATCAAAGTTATTCATTTTATTGTTACATTTTGTACAACTTCTAGAGATGATCTTTTAAGATGGTATTACTTAATGCATGTTGTGAGTAACATAGTTATGCATTAGTCTAGTTAATAATACTTTTATGACTTACCCTGTGGGCATAACAACCTTGTGACTAAAATTTTAAAAAACATTTTAGCTACTAGTATCATTTCAGTAATATGATCTGATATGTCAAACAGGAACATCATCAGAATATTGGATACGAAATATTTGGTATATGCCTAATATAAACTTTATCATTTAGGGCCTACTGATGATGTTTCAGTGGTTCGATGGGAGTGGATGCAACAAATAAATCCAAAAATTGTAAATGTCACGTCCATGAAGGTATTATACGCATTATCTATCGTTATAATATCAAATACAACCACAAAATATTTCTGATTGAGATCATGAATCGATTGGTGTTTGACCACCGTTGGAAATCTGAAATCACTGGTCGGCCGTTTCGTCTTAGCAAGGAACTCCCCAGCAGTGGGATTCAAACCCATAACCTTCAGTCTCGCGCGCGAACGCTTATCCTCCAGACCACCGAGTCCGTAACCAACGGTGTTAATATCTAACTCCAACCTTAGGTGGACCCTGAGGTCCTGGATTCGGATCCCGTGTACGGGATCGTGGATGCACACTGCTGAGGAGCCTCATACTAGGACGAAACGGCTATCCAGTGCCTCCAAGTTTTCAGTGGCGGTCTAACATAAATCGATTGATGATCTCAACCAAAAACTTGACAATTTCCACAACACCATAAACACAAAATATTTACAGAATTTTATGCAGAAATCAAACCAATTTAACATTGAACATATTTTTTTTTACTCTGTATTCACAGGTACTATAACTTCACTGCATAAAAAAATAAGACCGAACAATATTAAACGAATTATCTGGACTTCAGCGATCAGTACATTTGTAGATTTTGATTGGAATAGTGAAGAACAAGCAAATAATTTATTTATAACTGCTATTATTGTCGGTATAGTAATGATTAGTTGTATTGGTATAGTAGACATAGGTGGCAAAATCTTAAAAATATCATATATCAACCCTACGGTCTCTATGTTTGATATAAAAAAGTGGAAAAGTCATTCAAAGGCATCAAGTAACACGGAAGAACCAATGGACTATGTTCGAAACATTGAGAATATTATTCTAATATCACCTCAACCAGCACCGATTATTCCATGGCCTACAAAACGATTATTAAATATGAATAGTCAACTTAACCCCATAAACAGACAGAAATTAAGTCCTGAATCTTCAGTATCAGTAATTAAAGAACCAGAAAATCAACTTCCGTTAACTGCATTTTATTTAGATTCTAATCTTGTTCTAACACCAAATAATACGACACCTATTATAAATAATAAAACAGTTCAACTCGATGATATTTCACATTCCGTACCTGTTTTCATTGCTCATTCACCATCATCTACACCCGTTATTGCATTAAAAACAGATTCTTGGGCTTCCACTAATCAACTCTCAGGCATATTCTTTGAAAAAACATGAGCAGAATACTTATCTTTTTTCTTTATAATCTACTTGTGTAAATTTTTCCACTTGCTATATGTATCTTTCTCCTTTCTTTGCTGAGTTTCCTTGTAATTATGATAGATATTCTTACTGAAGTTTTTCTATTGGTGCTTAGTGGATGGATTAACAGAGAAAAGTTTCAACCTCTTATATATATATATATATATATTTCAAAATAGACTTTACGTTCAGACTTGTTTTGCAATAAAAATAACGGATCCCCACAGAAACATTGAAAAAAAAATTTTCTCTAGGTATATGAAAATCATAAGTGGCTATCTGACGGATCGGGAGTACAACTGAAAAATTAATATGCCTCATAAAATCAATAATCTTTGAAGCACTATCAATGTATTCTGGGTTCATTCATTTCAACAAATTGACTTTTTGAGAAAAGATTAATAGTAATAGCTTTATTCATAATACAGAATTTTAAGCATGAATTAGGTAATATTGCAAAACAATTCTATTCAACATACATTCGTGTTGTTATCCATCTTCAGTTACAAAATTTATCTACCACCTCAACTATAACAACTGTTTTTCATATATCATATATAGGATGAGTGGGTTTCAATATATTCGTCTCTTATTTTTTTCATTAGGTAAACTAACAGGGGAATACCATTTTAATTTCAAAACACTTAGCATATTAATTATTTGTAGCACTTTTTATGGTAGTTTGTGGGTACATCAGTTAATACAACTATTTACTTCCAGAAAAAACAGGAAGATTATTTGTATTATTTTCAAAGTTAGAAAACAGTTAGTACAAACCTTTGAGAAGTCATCTTATTTATATATCAGTTACAGATTCAGAAGACAAAAATCAAACCAAATGTTTCTGATTATTATATTAATGCTTTTCTAGTCGAAGTTATAATTTCAAATAAAGTTCACTATTACTAAGTATGACAATACATTCACTAGATTTCCAGTTTATACTTAAACGGCGCTTAATCTTGTACTCCTTAAAATCTTTTGAAGAGGTTGAATATTTTGCACAAAATTACTTAATTTACTTTCCCTAATGTAAAACTATTAATGAAATCACTTCGAGAAACGGGTTGAAGAGACTAGCGTGAGTATCTTTATCATCGAATGTGAACCTATTCACAAACACTTTACAGTAGTGTAGTGAACAACAACAAGAGTGGGAACAATCGAATGTATTTAAACACAAAATCACAGAACATCTTAGTAAAATCTGAGAACCATACAGTATATACTTAATTTGCAAAATGTCAACCAATTGTCACAAACTTGATTGTTCCTTTTACAAATATCAGTCAATCGTCTCAAACTTCATTTCTATTTCGTTTCCATACCAATTACTTTCTGTTACCGTTCTTTCCTTCATGATCTTCTCAAATTCTGCTGCCAGACATTGTTACTGACTAGCGTTATATACTACTTATGTCGGCAAACGTAGCACACTCCACAGTGGTTTATATGTTTGCAAAAATATTTCTAAAAAAGATGTGAACTTATTGACATACATCAATCCTTGGAAGAAATTCGTATCAACTACAACATTCAGATATTAATACTGAAAGAAGGTTAACAACATGTAAATGTTATCATCTTTTACGCAAACTTTTCAAAATATTATCAGAAACCAATCAATAATAATTCTGAAAGAAATCAGTATTTAAGAAATACGAGCCCAGATTGAACTCCAATGCCTATAGTCTCTTCAACTTACAATGTCAATCATGCTCAAAAGCTTTACCGTCGTTCAAGTACTTATGATTTACCATACATTCTTGTGTTACTTCATATTAGTTTTCACAGTTTAATGCATCTTATTTATCAAGTAAAGATTTGTGAACTTGGCTTTTTTGTGTGTGTCGAATCATGCTATCATCAGGTGCCAAAACGAAGTAGATGGAATGGACCTGGAACTCTCAGAGTACGAGTTTAAAGCTGAGTCACCGTATCACTAAACCAGTGTTATATAAGGAGACAGGTGTATGAAATCCATTCTTTCTTTACAAAATTCACTGATCTTTATCGTGAAAGTGAAATTCAAGAAGATAATTTTCTACAGTAATTGGACTAAAACATATAAATTTTAAAATTAGTAAGGAAAGCTAACCGTACACTTCATATATGCTGAAGCGTATTATTAAAATGTATTTATATTGTTTAGTAAAATCATATTGCTAGTTACACAGATATTTCATCGAATTACATAAAAGCTCATGCAGTTGGAAATATGATTATGTTTCGCGTGGACTTTTTTAGCCCGAACACTTAGAAATACAAAATTCTCACTTCATATTCTTCTAGATTTCGACATCACACTAGTATAAACTTATGTGATATACATCTGAAATATGAGTAGACTCAGAACTATAATAACTCATAATGTCATTGAATAATTCTCTTTTTCTTAGACTCAGAACTGTTTCGAAAAAAGCAATACTATAATTATCGGGTTATCTTTTTTAAAGTCCAGTGAAGCAATATATGACGAATCATTTAATTCATTAGGTTCCTAGAAACCTAATAGTAATGATTCAACACAATCATGTGACTACGTTCTATCATTGACAGAATGAATGAAAATTCATCGTTTTAACCGAACAGTTTCGGAGAAATCAGGAGTGAACCGTATTGAAGACGGTGGATGCCAAATTATACTAATAATAGTCACAGGATTAACTTAATGATTTAGATTCGTCTAACACGTAGAACACTACGAAACGGGATGAATGAAAAGCTAGGACCAAGTCAAATCTGCCTGCACGACTGGAGTGGCTTTGTCCAAGGCGAGCATTCTATATTTGAAGTGCTCGAGTTTGGTTGGGGTTGTGTTAGCTCGGGTGAGTTCGTAGTTTTTGCATAATTCAGCGGTCTATTGACGTCTGAATGCCTAAAACTGTCGCCTAAAAGCCCAATCTGACAAGCTTTAAGTATATAACTCGCGGGTCGAGATCACGAGTTGTATAAGTTAGCACTAATTAGGGAAATGGTGACACATGAACAGCCAACCAACACTGAGGTAGGTTAAATATATAAAAGGATTATTCTAAGCAGGATACAACCATATAAACATATACATATTTCTTTGTACAGTGAACTATCTTTTTATAAATGCCTAACAAAAACCATCTATTTCCTGCTCTCATCAATTGAATCTTATCCGTCTTGACCAACTGTAATAATAGAAATAAAGTAAGAATTTAGAGTTGAATCCCAAAGACAATCTGTCGCGTGTAACATTCACGATGTCAATCGATAATACGGACCACTGACTGTTAAGGTGCATAACATAAGGTAACATAGCACAACAGTAAATCTATGCACAGTGATTCCATTCAACTAAGACCATCTGACAAATGATACTATCTATATATAAAAGGTAATCAATAACACTATGGAAAGAAATCAGATTTAATGCTCTACAATGACAAAATGTAACCAAGGTAATCCACTATAATCTGAAAAATCTCAGTTTAAATTTTGCTGTGAGCTAAATTTTCGCACTTAATAATCACTACCCAGGGAAACGACAAGTGAGTCACCCAAACAAAGGCTATTTTATAGACTAATTACAAAATAGAGAAGAAAAATTCACAGAAAATAAACACCTTAAATGTAATATTTTCCTGTAACTTGAATTTTGTTAAATGCACCCTCCTAAATAACTGAAAAAATTAGACATTACAAGTTTATTCAAATAACCTAATGAGCAAATAGGAAGATACAGAAAATGGAATCAAGATGAAGACATTTTTTATAAACTTAGAACAAGGAAAGCATAAAAGAAGAGATATTACAACAGTTCTATACACCAAAAACAATGAAGTGATAAAGATGATGAAATTACTTAACTTAAATCCCGGCGAATCTAATGAATGGTGAAGACGATACTGGAATAAGATTTGAATAAGTTTCACAATTCTATCAGTATTAATGTCTGACATAATAGCCTCATGCAAAAGTAACAGTAAAAACACAAAAATGTTGAAAATGTCCTATTATGGAAATGAAGTAATGGGACGATATATTCTGAATTCAATGTGCACTTGACGATGAAGTGACAATACCAGGATTTGGAAGATCAGTTTCTGCAGTCGAATTGGTTGTGACTGTATGAGATTTCTTCTTTAAATTTGAAGAAGAAACGGGATGTTGACCATTTTGTGAATGTAAACCCACATTAAAATCAAACCAAGGATGACGACCGAAACGACGAAGTTCAGCTAACGACAAAAATTTACGTCGAGAACGTCTGGGGTGAAGTAAAACAGCAAAAGAAATTTCTCGTAAATTAACCCATAAAAACATTTTAACGAAAGGATAAAAAATAAGAAACCAACAGTGACTAATTCCATTGTAAAGGACAAAGATTAAAAAAGGACCTTTCAGGCTAATATTCAACAAAAGAAGACATAAATTTGCATTAATGAAACGACCCCATATGAGAATATGACGCAGAAGCTCTTTCAAGTCAGTATATTCGAATTGTGATTCCTTATTTCTGTTTACAATACATTCCTTCTACTTATTTGTTCTTAGAGAGTTACAACAGACAACAGTGAAGAACTTGAACGCAATGACATGAAGATTCTTGTATCATAAACTTTATGATATGATATGACAAAAAGTTTCTCTCAATAATTCTATTCCAAACTACGGTGAAATCTTGCTTCACAGATATGCTGTAGACTTAAACACATGAGACATATGAGACTTGGCAATCTAAACTTTGAGCAGTTTACTGACCAAATATAGGTTTGTGTATACCGCTTTGAGCCTTATGTTTCTGCCTATATTAAAAAGGCTTAAGGTAATCCTAAAACGAAGAAGAGCAGCAAACCCAAGAGATTTCTAAGGATGGTGGTTTAGTTTTAATGGTTAAGTTAACTGAGATATTAGCTAGAGTTTAGGAAATGGAAGCAATCCACCCAATTAGTTTCGAACGTTGACAAGTCCATAGGAAAAGACAAAAATTTATATTTGATAACCACAAAGGAATCATTTTGACTAAGATAGTGTCTAGATTATTAGTCTCAGTAGTCCTTTAACACTTAATTAGGACACATGAAAAGGAACCAGGTTAGTTTCACACTTAAACGTGGATATGTAAACCGAATAGTCACTCTTCGTCAGGTTTTAGAACCTAAACAAACCTATTGACGTTCAACCACAGTGGTATTCCTAGGGCTTGTTGAAGTAGCGTTCGACTCTACTGAATGAGATTTTGGAGCAATATGTCATAGAAAGTCATAATAAAGAAGTACGTAAGCTATTCAGAAGTTATTGGTCAAATCAGAAACTTCTCGAGAACTTTCATCAGCAATGTCAACCTCATGTTAATCGTCAGGGTTACTCACTGTCCCCCTTTTTTTATCGAATTTCGTCAGAGATCTCCTCCTAAAAATAACACCTTCCATCTAACTTTTCAGGGGTTTATCTCTTTCCAGAATGTTTATCAGCACACTTGGATTATGTAGATGATATGGTTATATCAGTAGATCCAGTTTTTTGATCGCCTCGAGAGACAATGTCAGAATGTTTGGGATGTTTCTCTTCCTCTGAATCCAAAATAATGCTTCAGAACTGGTCTGCACTAATGCCTGAACTAGTGATAGATAGTAAAATAGTTGGGTTCGTCGACTACTTCACTTACCTTGGAAGTCTCATCAGCATTGGTGGGTTAGTGAGTGACGAAATCTTGACACTGATTTAGAAAGTTTGCTTGGCTTTGCCAACTAGGATCAGTTTTGGCGCAGACAAGATGTCCGCCTGCCAACCATAGGGTGTACATACTGTGTAGCAATCCGCTACATTCTATATCATGGTGGTGAAACATGGTCTATTGTGGTAGAAGATACGTGTAAGTTTGAAGTTTTTTTTATCATGTGCCTTCGGAGCATTGGTTACGCTTCACTAAATGACATAGCGAGCAATTTTGAGGTAAGGCACAGGGTAATTAAGAAAGTTGGCAAATGGGTTGATGAGGTTGTAAATCCTCATCGATTTAGATGGTTAGAACATGTGTTGAGTATATCTAACCACTACCCAACTCGATGAGCGACGATTGTCATTACAGAGGTCGGTTGGAAGAAAGCTAAGGCTGACAAAACCAAAGCGCAACATCAATCTATGAAGTCATTGGCTGTTCGTTTGAGCCATATAGGTATATCCAGACTGCCGGGTTAAGGTGACATGGCTTAAAATTGGTCCAGATGCATTCATTCTCTCTCCTTTTTGATCTTGAATCTCAGTGTCCTTACTACATACCTTCCCATTCTGTTTCCTTAAACCATATTCCCGAAATTCCCAGGCTCCATTTGATGATCTGTGCCTATCTGGGATAGTAATATTATCCGATTGCCCAAACCGAAGTACATGTAGTACAATTGAAACAGCAATCCAATGGTTGAAAATTGGGTGCTGCAAACAATAACCCAGTGCTCCACATCTTTCTGAGTTGGAGAATATGACAAGCGAATACGTACTATATATATATAGCGTTTGGTGAATTTGTGTGAGGTTTGAGTTTAAGAGACGATGCACTTCTGTTCTATCACCTTCCTTAGTTAGGATACTCCGAGAGATATCTATCTTTTACGGACCAGTGGACAAACATCTCACGAACTAGATCGCTTAAAGATAATTTAATCTCTACCATTTTATCGGACTTAATTCACCGACGAAATTTTCATTCAAATAATCATTATAGACCGGTAATTCAGCTTCCTGATCAATGAAATGTTTCCCTATACACATAAAGAATTTGTACTAACAAGCCATGCTTATGAATTTCTGGTACCGAAGAGACTTCAAGATGGTCACCTAGCTTATCGAAAATATGTTTACGTAATACACTTTCTCCAATTGTTATTCCCACAAACCATAATATCATTTACCTGCCTTTCTTAACAGGCACAATAAAAATAAGAATATGAATGATAAAAGTAGTCTTACTCATGTCTCTCTGTTTCACTTTAGCAACGACATACATATTTGAAATTAATGAGTTAATACTACCAGAAACAGTGAAAGATAAATCAGTTAACATGGCTTGCAAGAAAAACAAAAATTTATTCAGTAGGTTATTTACAACCAATATAGGACCTGAAACAAATGTACGTCACCCTAATCATATAGGATACAACAATTTAAACATATGGTCTGATACTTTAGTATACCTCACAAAAATCCCTTATATCTCTTAAGTATTTAAAAATGTGGTTTGTATTTTTATACCTATTAAAGATAGTGCTACTAATATCTAAGCTTTGTTTGAAGAGGGAAGGGGTGAAATATTGAACATCAAAACTTACAGTTCAAAATGGATACTCACTTAATCAGTTGAGTGGCTCGGTACATCAAAGTTGAAGCACCATCTACATCAGACCCAACAGTAAAACGACGTTTTGGACCCAAATTTATGCATCCATGATTGTTTGATATGACTTCAACGTTCGAGTCATCATCAGGAATTGTCGCGTTAGGGTTCTTATTAGAAATACAGTCGGCATCTATAGGTCATAAATGAAATTGTAGCTTACAGATCAAGAGGATTAGATAAATTTCAAGCAGATAAGTTAAGGATTAGATGGACTTTACTAAAAGCGAATGAGATAAACGCTGACAAGCTAAAAGTCGCAATTGTAATCAAGCGCATCTAATTGTTAAATTTACTTCGTGAACAATTGAAACAGCACCCAGAATTCCGTGCTAAGTTTGTTTGAAAATAATACTCAGTTAAAGTGAAGTGAATGCAGTCTGGTTAAAAAGTGAAAACCTAATGGTCAAAAAGTCGTGTTTCAGCGCAACATATATAAATGTGATCATATTATTGCTGCTAACTTGACGTGGTGGTCGGGCTTGCCTATCGTGACGAACCACTCGAGATATACTGGTTGGAACAATCGTTCCTCAAGGTCCTATCATGTTCGGCTGGTCGGTTAAAGAGCAGTGGGACTAAAAGCAGTAAAGATCCAAGGGAGAAGTCGTACTGATAACTGTACAGTGGTGTGACGGTAATAGGGTGTTTTCCTCAAACAACCAGCATAACAGCGATGCTGCCTAGCCACAAGGAAGGATGGGGTTAAAAAGGTCGACCCTAAAAATGCACACCTTGCCTTATCCCATTTGATTAAATGATAAAAATAGATCTACACCTTTATAAGAGCAAGTACAACATAATTAGATGACACGTTTTAAACACATAGCATAGAACTCACAAATCCTATATTTTGCATAATGAATAAATAAAAATTCGAGTCAATAAAAGATTTCTGTAGGTTTTGATATAACTACTTAGAGAACCAATACATGAGTCAAAATTCTCCCCTTAAGTTTAATGAATTCATAAAACAAATTTCACGGAAACTGGTTCACATGAAACCAGTTTCATGCAAGGAAAGTAACAATGTCGAGAATAAAAAGAGAGAGAAACTATGATGATATGTACCAACAAATTATATATATATTCCAAAAC
This sequence comes from Schistosoma mansoni, assembly GCF_000237925.1. NCBI lineage: Eukaryota > Metazoa > Platyhelminthes > Trematoda > Strigeidida > Schistosomatidae > Schistosoma > Schistosoma mansoni. The sequence continues at coordinate 50,487,064 of NC_031495.1, forward strand.
AACCTCAAAGAAAAACATCCAAAAATAAGACAATGAATTTTCAAGAAAAAGATTAAACGAATAAAATCACCTGAATGCTCATCACTGTTAGGCATAGAACCGGGATCCTTGAGACTTCCGGAATCACATGTAGTGACCGAACCGTCCACAGCTAAGTCGAGAGCAGTATCTGAAGAGGCATATCTCGGGCTTAATTTCATAAATAAAAACAAATATTCAATAAACCAAATGAAAATGAGAAGTGAAAAGAAAAAACTAGAAGATTAATCTTTGTAATATTGATCTTACAAGTTGTTTGATGAACCTAAGAATAATGTTCCAAAACAACTAAGAAATTAGGCAACCAACCAAAACGTTCCACAGAGGATGTTTTAGGTAGTGCTGGTCTAAACAAAACTCTTGAGGGGAATATTTCTTAACGAGCAGAAGTCTTGAAGTTACAACCATTTTAAAACATTAAGAATTCCCACCAACGTTTTCATACATGCATATAAATATTACTATATATTGGGGCAAAGCCTGATGAAGATCTAAATGAAAACAGTATTGTTGGCCTGTATTTGTAGGTCCTAATATCTATTTCATTTATAAATAACCAATGATAACAAGTTTCAGGATATTTTACTTAACCGGTAAATAATTCTCAACATTTATATATTATGATTATTCAAAAACAAATAATATTTGAGCGAACATTTGTTTTCAATAACTTCATCATGAAGCTCTACAGCTATAAGTACACAATTATTGCGATATTTTACAAAGGTCAAAATATATTATAATTATAAAGCATTTTATTACCTTAAACCTGATCATTCTATAAGTGTAAAACCGTATGAGAATTTATGGTGGAAAAAAATACTGAATAAATCCTTCCATAATCTCGGTGTGCTGGTAACTTACGGACTATTGTGAAACATTTTGAAAAAACGAAATTGTTCCACTACGTCAACAGATTATGAGCTGAAATGAAGACCCCTCATTATCAACGAGTACCTTAATACTAGAACCCATTTAATGGAGCCTGAGTTTTTCTTTTAAAAACTATGATTTGTAGCAATTTTCCTCGGTGTGAACATAGAGTTATAAAAATAATGACAAAATGACTTCAAACTTTTGATATCGGAAGTAGATAAAGAATTTCTCGTCAATTTGGATAGCATGACGCCTGCAAGTTAATGATATAAGTACAGCAAAACAATAGTGCAAAACAACATTATATTTATAGTGCAATTTACTTGTTCTTATTATGTGATCGTTTCGGCAGATAATTCACAACGTTGAGAAAAACATTATGCATAGTTTAAAAAACAACATTAGTTAGTTTATCACTCTTGCAGTTTATACAACGAAAATATGTATTTTATCAAATAATGGATAGGTGAACAGATAACAGATTAGATCCCGATCATGCCAGTTATAAAAATATTTTAAGAAATATTTCCGGATTTACTGTTATATCGTAAATAGAAAATGGTGATACTAATAGTAACTGCCTTAAACTGTGTTGAACTGAAGTTATTGTATAAGAATTAAACACTGAAACACTACATAAACTAATTGTCTCCCAACCTTCATTGATGATAATCTCGTTAGTTGATATACTCTTTCAAATAAAGCTGGAACTGACGAGTATGGTAGGTTTCATGTGCTCTCTAGGTCTCCCATCACTAACAATAAATATCCGCCTTCAGATACAAAGTGATCTATGTAGTCTCTATCAAATTAAACATTAATTCAAAGATTCTTTTTGATGGAGTTTTGTTCTCTGAGCTGGATGTTTTGGTCGTGGAGCTTTCATCGTCCTTCTGAACGACATCATCAGCACAAACTTAGGGCAGAAGATCTATTTTTAACGATCAAACCAGATCACAGTATTTTAGAAAAAAATTATACTAAACGAATCTCTAAATAAAATTTTATGATTAACTACTATGATTTTAGGACTAAAACTATCAGTCCGATAAAGTCAAGAACTTATAATACCATTGGTATTGAGGTTAGGAATACCCGTTGAGTTGCCCCTTCAATCATATGGTGAAACATATAAACAGAGCAATAAGTGAGAATAAAAAGAAAATGCTCCATCATTAAATAAACGTAGAAAACAGGAAGGTCCTGGCTAAAAATAAGAGCCCCACAAACTATAGAGTGTAATATTGATCCTTAAGATACATCGAGAACGAGGCTATAGAGAGAATAATATGAAGATTGAACTATATTTCAGTGAGCAGATAAAATGGTATGTAGTTTGTAAGTTTTTGAAAAATCAGAGTAACAATCTCAAAGCCACTTCAGCGTTGAATAATAAAGGTTCGAATATGAATCAAGACTTAGTCTTCACGAGTTTAAAACGCTAATAGTCTTTGCAATTTCCCCGTATTTTGGAGTAAAATAAGACACCTTTCAAGTTGACACAAATATACTCAACTTTTCTTCAAAACACAAATTCACAGCTCTGCTACGGTTTTCCCCTTAGTAATTGTCATTAAACATTTACCCAGTTCTTCCCATGTTTTATCCCACAGTTAAAGTAGATAATATGTAGTAAAGGAGAGCAAAGTAGATTCAACTTTACGACAACAGGCAGTCATCTTACACATGTATGTTATGCTTCTGTTCATAACTATCAACAGCAGTTGAACAGTGAGGAGTATTATAGCATTAATTCCAAATGCTTATTTAGACAGCAATATGCACTGAATAACTAGAAGAATGCTGATTTTCGATTCATATCTAGGGGTAGAACTAGGAAGGCTTTGTGGATTTTGTACATAACTGTACACCATTTTGACTGATTGAAAGAGAAAATTTTACTTTAGTAATTAGTAGACGACTCTTTCTTAAATATCAGTAAACTGAACGGTTCGAGTTGACTTGATTTGATTAACATAAAAGGTGAACTATGTCGCCAAAGTTGTCTCTCAGACTAATTAGAGAATATTACAGAAAACAGAGTATAAGAAATGACCAATATATGAACTGAATATTTGAAGAGAAGAAAACAAATTTTATTCGCATAAATACTTGTCTCATAAAGAATGCATCGATATCAGAATAAAAAATAATGACATCAGCAACAGACCAAAAGTGACATCTTATTCTTTCACGACTCGTCTGTAATAGGGATTCCGCGCACGAAGTAATACACATGAGGATAAAAATCTATGATGACTTTCCAGAACATATGCAAATGAAAAAAATGAAAACGCTGTTGTCCCCCTCCCCCACCTTCTGAAGGAAAACATAAATTTTATACTCTTTATGATATATCTCTAAAAGTTAATCATCCACAATAACGGGCTGTCGTGAAACATTTTATTAAAGAGTAAAATTAATAATAATAATAATAATAATAATAATAAAGTCCTTAGCAGATTCCGCAATCACTAGTGTGAACAAATGCAAATACTGTGAAACTATTCGTTCTAATTTAGACGAGAGTTCTTATATACACTAGTGTGAACATTTCGAAATCTGTAACACTATTTCTAACGACTGTTTAAACTACGGACTATAAGCTACAGATACGTGCGTTCGATTTTTGATAACTTTAACCAAACTCTGGTACTTTACCAACACATTGAAGGCTAATTCTATAATCCGATTCACAGAACATAAAATTCTGCAAACGTCTTTCGGATATATCTATCGCAGTTTGATATACAACCAAATAATTGGGTATTTGCTAGTGTAAGATACGAAACGCTTGAAAGATAACTCTACGACTAAGTCATTCAATATGATTTAGACTGAACTGTTCAATCTACACGACCGCTACTCGGGAAATTAAATTGTTCGTGATTGCATAAACAATCAAGCTCTTAATATAGATACACAGTAAGCACATTTGCACAGCTTTTTATTAAATACGCTTAAAGCGGATATGATCAGAAAGGAAGATGTTTAACAGAATGACAGTTTATTTACATATTGAATCACCTAATTGTAGCTTTAGTTTAGCCGGATTGATCTGATTAATCATAAACTACTGAGTCAGATAAGCCATGTTCAGTGTTACAAAATCTTTAAGCAGTGTGAACAAATAAAACATACAACTTAGTATACGATTTTGAATTAAAGCCTTGATAATGCCACCCCAAAAATAAGAACAAATTCGGAAAACCAGTGAACCAAAACTACGGAGATTGCCACGAAGTATTTGGAAAAATAAAACTCTAATATACACGAGCATAAAAATAAGAGAAAATAACGAAAACTGAAGTACAAGAAATATTCACAACTGCAATGTAAATTCCCAGAATGAAAGCAAACCCGAAATGCATTCTCCTTACTTTTCTGTGGTCATAGATAAAGGTTCACCAGTGAAGACTGTTTCTACTCCATTGGATGAACGACATTTTGTTTTATGCAATCGTGAGACCAAAGAATGTAAAGAAACTCCAGGGGATTTGCATTTGTTTACTGAAGATATATTTCGAAACCGCTGTGTAAGTTTATGAGATTCAGCTGGAGTAAGCTTAGTCAACAACGGGAGAGTGTCGTTATGGAAATCAGTTAAAAATGTGAGACGTTTGAATGGTTGACGAGCTCGGCGTCGAGGATTTGAAGTCACACACAACCGACGAGCGATTCGAAGAGTGACACTAGCGACAAAATGAAAGCTTACGCTGGTACGAACTTTAGATGCTAGCATATATGCATTCGAATTATTAACTCCTAAGTCATTCGACTTTGTAGAGTGGTCAGTTGAAACAGTGGATGAGTTCTTACGAGCTTGGAGTTCAGTGATGGAAATATTAGTTTTCGAGACACCCATAGTTTTGGAATCTGAGCTGGAAGCGGATGTTAGATTGGAAGAAATTGGTTCGGAAACTTTATCTGGAAAACAAATACAATAAACCTACATCGTCAATATAAGACAGGTAATTAATTAATATTTGGGTGACCATACTGTCTTTCATTAGCTAAACAACAAAGTGGTCAAGCTCTAACATTATCAAATGAATATCTATATTTAGGAGTATTGTTTGGCAAACTGATACTTCAGACACATTTTTAACTAATAGCTAAAGTCGTTATTCCGGTCACTATATTACGACCAGCTACTAGAATAGAAGAAACGATTTTCAGAAATATTGCCTCAAGAAAGGTCAATCTCCTTCAGTAATAAAGTCTGGTAACTTGGGTCCACGTATATGTGTCCCAGGTCCCACACTGCTTGTGATGACGATATAAAAATTCTATAAACAACCATCACACTATGAAGAACAAAAGCTGGTTTAAGGAATTTCATTTACTTAGTCATTAGACACAGATTCATGTACCTGGTTCTGAGCTATACTCTTAGTGTCTCGACGTTAGGAAAATGACAAAAGGGTAGAGAATCTAAAATAAGCCTTTTGATTCTTGAATAATAGAAGCTACTCCACCGAAAAATAGAAGCTAAATGATAAACAAAATAATTTATGAACAGCATACACTACCATGCAAGTGGAATGTTCAGTTTAAAAATAATAGATGACAATGTGACTAGTCACGTAGTTCTTGTATAGTTAAATAGACAAAGTAAATAATAAGGAACCTCACATCACAACACATACATCCAACCTCCCATAAGTACTTACAAGGCAAATAGCAGCAAAAAATTAATAAAATTACTATGTAGAATCATATGAATAAACAGTGACAAATAAGAGCACAACAGTAAGTTAAGCTTTAGAAGATTGTGAAATACATACGATGAAATCTGGTTTCTTCTCTCCCACACTAGGTTGTTGCTGATGGTGTCTGGACAACGAATCCAAAATATTTTGCGTAGACAACTGTTAAAAAACACCTGTATTTTCTCGATGATGGCTTTCGTAGTTCTCCACGTCTCCGCCCCATACAGTAGAACTGTCTTGACATTTGTATTGAAAATTCTGATCTTAGTGTTGGTTGACAATTGTTTTGAGTTCCAGATGTTCTTCAATTGTAAATATGCTGCTCTTGCTTTGCCGATCTGCGCCCCCACACCTGCATCAGATCCACCGTGTTCATCGATGATGCTGCCCAGATATGTAAACGTTTTCACATTCTCCAAAGCTTCTCCACCAAGTGTAATTCGACCGGTGCATGCTGTATTGTTTCTGAGTGTCTTGCTTTTCCCTTTGTGTATATTGAGACCTACTGCTGGTGAGGCTGCTGCTACCCTGGTCGTCTTCTCCTGCATTTGTTGTTGTGTGTGTGATAAAAGAGCCAGATCACCTGCGAAGTCTTGGTCGTTCAGCTGCATCCTAGCTGTCTACTGTATCCAGTGCTTCCCTCCAGATGTTGACGTCCTCATGATCCAGTTGATCACCAGGAGAAAGAGAAAGGGTGAGAGTAAGCAACCTTACCTCGAGCGAGTCAGTGAGTTGTCCTCCATGAACGATTTTCCAGTTTAACCCATCATAGGATCTCCGTATGATATTGACTATCTTCTCAGGCACGCCGTAGTGTTGAAGAAGCCTCCATAGTGTTGTCCTATCCACACTATCAAATGCTTTCTCACAGTCAATGAAATTGGTGTAAAGTGATGAATTCCATTCAATTGATTGTTCCACAATGATCTGTAGAGTTGGTCTGTACACGATCGATCCTTACGGAATCCAGCCTGTTGATCTCGAAGTTAGGCGTCTACGGAGTCCTTCATTCTATTGAATAATATCCTGCTGAAGACTTTTCCTGGTATTGAGAGAAGAGTGATGCCGCTGTAGTTATCACACTTGGTGAGATCGCCTTTCTTTGGTATTTTGATCAGAAATCCTTCTTTGCAGTCTGTTGGTACTTGTTTTTCATCTCAAATCTTACTGAAGAGAATGTGGAGTATCTTTACAGTTGCTGCTACATCTGCTTTCAGTGCCTCTGCCGGGATGTTGTCTGGTCCTGCTGATTTGCCGCTCTTGATTTGTCTGATGGCCATACCGATCTCTTCAATTGTTGGTGGGCCAACATCGATTGGGAGGTCTGTGGGTGCTGCTTCGATGTTGGGTGGGTTCAGTGGAGCTGGTCGATTCAAGAGTTCTTTTAAGTGTTCTACCCACCTGTTCCGTTGTTCTTCAATGTTGGTGATTACCTTGCCTTCCTTGCTTTTCACTGGCCGTTCTGGTTTACGGTAATTTCCAGCGAGTTTCTTTGTTGTGTCATACAGTTGTTTCATGTTTCCTTTTCTTGCAACCTTTTCCGCTGTCATTGCTAAATCTTCCACATATTTACGTTTGTCGGTTCTGATGCTCCTCTTCACTTGCCTGTTTACTTCTGTGTATTCGGCTTGTGCCTTGGCTTTTTCTGCTCTTGTTCGGCTATGAGGACCATATAGTAAATGGTTAGTTTGCAAAATATCAATCAATTGACTCAATCTTGAACGTTCCTTCTGCAAATATCAGTCCATCGTCTCCGATTATTATTGTTCATGCATTTTTATACATATTGCGTTTCGTTCCCGTTCTTTCTTTATCGATCTTCTACTGAAATACACTCAATGCCCAACCACCGTTATATGCTACTTATGTGGATATAAGTAACCCACACCACAGAGCAATATAGCATTAAAAAATCCTATCATCACAAATGAACTTATTCCTTATTTTTCCCAAGTCTTAAACACAGTACCATTCTATAATTCATATTTTCCGTGAGATGAGAAGCTTCTCGACAGGTTTTCTCGTTTTTAGTGTACCACAACTCCCAATATCAGTACCTTTCTAAATTTGTTTTACCATTACCCACTTACTTACTTCTTGTGTTGTAAGATGGACCAAAAACCACTTGCGCTAGTGTCACTAATAAAGAAATTACAAAACAAATGAATTCAATTATTGCATGTTTTAAAAAGTGGTAGAATAAGCTAATGAATCTCACCCAAAAGTGATGTGGATTTTAAGTCTCCGTATCGCTTCCAGTAATTCCAACAATCAACGCAAACTTTTAAAGGAGAATGAGAAGGACCAAGAGCATACCACATAGTTGATGTAAGGTTAGGACAACCCTCGCATCCAGATGCTGAGCTACCAGAATCAGATGTAACTGGATAAAGAACAGCCGGGTTCGGCTTGTTGTAATTTGGAATGTATACTTGCTTTAGATGATGTTCTGCTTCAATAGCCTTCATACGTTTTTGCTGGACATAATGATCTGTAGTTTTCCACATGTAGTAGAATTCCACAAGACTCTAAAAGTACAAAAAGTCAATAATACAAAAAAATACGTTATGTGTTTAAATAAATAAATAATGTCGGGTTGGATCAAAACCCGAAAAAAATGCAAAATAAAAACTGTTAGTATACGCTAGGCAGGTGTATATCTTTTTAATGACAATGTCAGTAAAAACTGAAATACTGAAAACAAAGCTTCCAGATTTTTCAGCCTCTTGACTTTATATTAGATATACAGAAAAACGAATCATACGTTTGGTCACTATAGGATACGAAGAAAATAGAGGTGACTAATAGAATAATAATATTAGTATTAAACATCAGCCAAATTACTTTTGGGTACTTCCAAGGAAGGAAGTCATTTTGTATTTCATAAAAACACTTTCCATATTTTTCCAACGCTTCTTCAAAAAGATTGCCTTCACTTGCTGACCACTGCTCCATTTCATCCAACTTCAAGATCGGTTGTCCACGAGGAGCTAACATTTGAAGTGCTTGAGAGATATTATAATTAGCAGAATGTAAAGTATCCAAAGCAAACTGGTGTGTGGTATCTCTGGCCGCTGCAGCTGCAGACATTGTAAGGTTTGGCTGACGGAGAATATGTGGTGGATAAAAAGACCTGCCCAATGTAGCAAGAGACCTAATTAAGAGGAGATATGAGTCTAGATCTGAGGGTGTTAAATTGTTATCTGGTCGCCAGAGCAGCTGTTCATGTATAGATTCGTCGGCGGAATCTAAAATATAGAAATAGGACGATAAATCGGAAATAACACATCAAGTAAGAGTTACAGTATCAAATTAGTTATTTTTACCCAGGACCTATCAGTCTCGCGCGCGAGCGCTTAACCTCTAGACCACTGAGCCGGCATCCAACGGTGTTAATGTCTAACTTCAACCTGGTTTCGAATCTCGCGAGGCAGTATCGTGGGTGAGCACTGCTGAGGAGTCCCACAATACGACGAAACGGCCGCCCAGTGCTTCCAGGTTTTCTATGGTAATCTAGCTTCAATTAACTCATGATTTCAACTATAAAATTACTAATACCTCCACAAAAAACTCCTGATAATTCACTATCTGCCCTCACCAAACTGTAATACTGAGAACTTATTTTAATTGTTAAGCTTTTCACTATCACATCATTAAGAATTTATCAGAAGATATTCCAAACGAAGTTCCCCTTATCAAGGAAGAACAGAAAGAAGGGTTTATTAGTTAATAAGAACTTAACATAACGAAAGCTTACATTCTAGACAAGGATGGTAAGGCTCAATCTCTGCTTGATATTGAGGACCTTCCCGAATAGATCCTTGGTCAGCTTGGAGAGTTTTTTGTAACGGATCATACACTAATTGAAAGAAGAAAGTGTCATCTTTCGTCAGGTAGATATGATAAGGTTCCGTTTCAGTATGTAGAGTAACTGTGCATTTTCCACGAATATGTGTTGCTGGAAGTGTTTCCAGATGTCGGGAAAGGAACAATTCACGATGATGTATCTTCTGAATAAGTAAAACAAAAAGACTATTACCTGGTGCAGTATATCCGGTTGCGTATCATCACCGCAAGTTCCTAACTCTTCTGTGATAGTATGTCACATTACACTACAACTTACTTTGATGTTTGTCGGCCAGCTGTATCAAGTTCGGTGACAAGTCTCGTCGCCTATAGAAACATACTACTTTGGCCTCTACTGCGCCAGTGGGAGTCTAACTTGTTCGATTCCAAATGAAAAAAACAAACCTTATTCAATTCTTCGATTTTTCTGATGTGATATGGTGATGCTGCAGCAACTTCGAAGTAGACAAAATCTGAAAACAAAAGTAATGGTTTTTAATATTTATCCGATAAGAATTAAAATAAACTTTTTAGCGAAGGAACGAAGTGGAAAAACATTAAAACTAAGAAATAGATAATACTTCCAATACAAAGTAGTAATCAAAGGGAGACTCATCGATTTTCCATGACAATTAATAACAGCAATTGATATGCGACCGCTCTATGAAGTGAGAAATTAGGTCATGAGTGTCCATTTAAAAAAAAATGGTGCTTTAGGCCGAGTATTCTAGGACATGATAAAAGTGGAAATTGGGAAACCTCGAGATGACGTAAAGATAAGATCAAAACATAAATTATGACAATGGTGAATATGAAGTGTTTGGATGCTGATATATCAAAGTAGTCCGATCAACGTCGTGAATGTTTACCCAGAATGCAAATCATAAGCCAAGCATCATGTCAAAACATCTTCACAGCCTTATCCATTATTTAACCTCACGCTGTGACATAACTTCTACAGTGGCTGGTTGGTGTGCGAACAGAATGGAACAAAACAAGTCTACACTCGAAATAACATCACATTCAATGTTTACCAAAACACGTAACAGATCCACAACAAATATGAACAAAAATGGACGAAATTAACGTTACTCATAAATACTCATCTGGGTAGAGAACTCATATAGTTGTTACCGAAATCATTTTTAGCTCAAAATTTTGTGATAAGGTGTGTTTTACACTTCAGCAAGCAAAAGTCACAAGATATTTCAGATAAGAAGCACCTACAACACAGAGTCGCATGCAATAATCTATTGATCCAAAGTGCCACAATTTGCAACATCACTGACAGAAAAAACTGTCAAAAATGAAAAGATGTAATGAATTGCTTGAGATTTGTAAGACAAGAGTGAATGTATCGATTTTCAGACGAGACAATTATAACTTTGGAAACTGGTGTCGTGCATTAGTCTGTTTATATCTGGTTTTTAATCATTTCATTAATTTACAACGATGACTAAGCATAAGTTAATTATCCACTTAAGCCGAAAAAATTCGTTGGCTTAGTCGGACTTATTGAATAATATCAAAGCTTATTATTAAATTTAACTCCGCCTGTAGCTCTTCCAGAGTTACTGCCAGTCCCAAGCCCATAGAAAAGAGGAGGGTTGGGCATGGGGTCGGCAACCCCATTCTGTAGAAAAAATTCTTGCTAGAAAACACCAATCAGATCAAACAAATTAAAACATTTAAACTCTGCCCTGTGAGTTGAAGAAAGAATTATGACGCCTCAGGATGAAAGCCGAGATTCTTCGGAAGTCACGAGGCCGATGCCCCTTCTAACAAGCAGATCAACAACTTCTATAGGTAAATGGAACGTTTGGACAGCGTGAGACCGGGAAGACTAGTCAAATAGCAATGGAAATAAGGAGATACAAATTGGCAGTACTTGGAATCAACAAAACTCATTGGACCCTAGTTGGATAGCAAAAGCTAGATACGGGAGAAGTGCTGCTGTTCTCTGGTCACGAAGAGGGAAATGTTCCACACACTCAAGGAGTTGTTCCAATGCTCTCCAGAGAAGCAGCAACTGCACTTGTAGGATGGGAATCTCACAGATCCAGAATCACCAAAGCATCATTCAAAACAAAGAAGGGAATCAAAATGAATGTTATCCAATGTTATGCACCCACCAATGATAACAACGACGATGATAAAGATCAGTTCTACTCAAGGCTGCAATCAATCATAGAGTAGTGCCCAACTCAAGGAATTCGAGATAACCCTCAACAACATGTTTCAAGCTCTACAGGATCTACTGAAAGAAGAAACTACGATGGAGGACAACTGGAAGCGAATCAAAGAAGTACTAACTTCAATGTGTCAGGAGGTGTTGGTCGGCAACAAGCACAATCATAAGGAATCTTTTTTATTTATTTATTTATTTATTTATTTATTTATTTGAACACATAAATATTGGTACAAATGGGCACCAGATATATATGCGCCACACGAATCTCATTTGATTTGTGCGAGGGCTGAACTACTGCCCGGGTGCTCAGACTGAAGCAGGTGGTTTTCTTAGGGGCCCACACCCCAAGCTTTTGACCTAAAGGTCTAACCCACAAGGCAGTGGAGCATCGTAAGGAGATGCAGTCCCATGGTAGCCGGTGACTAACGATTGATTCATACGCCACTTGTTCCCTCAGGATACTGGAGCCCATGTGCACCATTGGTTTGGAATCAAGGTTTTCTAACTCCCCTAGGCGAACTCTCCGTGTCCATCAACCTGGTTAAAGCGCCGGACATTCGCTTTTTGTCTTCTCCATTTCGTAAACAACACCCCCGTCACGAGAAGGCAGTGAGTAGGACTCCCCTGGCAGAGGCTATATGCGCGTGGCCATGTGAGAGCATTCGAGAGGGAGAGCGGACTTTCCCCACTCTCGGCTGTACCAGAGCATTCGGGGGCATAAAGCTACCGAAGGAATTTCAAAAGGCCCAGGTAAATACTTTAAACATGAAGTCACATGCTAGATTTGTGAGTGCTTATGATTGCACTTAATCCAGAACAATACGCTGATCCTCTGTAAGTTTCAATAATAGGGAACTTCGTTGATTAAACCATCGTCTTCCAACATAAAGTCGATAAGTATTGGAACCACTGTGTAAGCAAATTTATTGATACTTACTCAGTCAAACGCTTGAACCGGGTTGATGGATAGGGAGGATCCACCTAAGGGAGTTGGAGAACCCTGATTTCTAACCAATGGTGCACACGCACTCCGGTATCGTGAAGCGACAAACAGCGTATGAACCTATTGGTCACCACCTGCCATGGGATTGAATCTCCTAACGTTGATCCACTGTCTTGTGGATTAGACCCTTAGGTCAAAAGCTAGAGTGGCTCCCTGAGAAAACCACCTGCTTTGATACAGGCTCCCGGGCAGTAGTTCGGCTCTCACACAAATCGAATGAAGTATGGTGCATATACATTTGGTGTCATATATCAATGTTTATGTGCTTAAATAAATATGAAAGCATCAATCAGTCTAATCCCACATAAATCACGACGAAATCCAAACCTTGGTAAAAATCTCATTCTGCTGTATTCAAAACTATGTTCTCATTTATAGAAACTCAAAAAAGTCATGATACTGGTTGCTAGATAAGAATAACGTTGCTGGAGGTAAAACATAACACACCTAATTCACTCAGCTAAACTCAAAGTCAAGGTGCATTATAGTCATATTACTATGTAAATGATCAGATTCAAAAGCCATCGTAAAAATAAGTCACAGAACGCCGAAGGACACATTTTACAAACACTGTATTCATAATCAAATTACAAGGTATGACGCATTCAAAAAAAATTCATTTAACTACTTCCATTCTATGGTCAAGTGTTAAGGGATTTTAAAAACCGAATTTCAAAGGGTTTCAATACTGATAAAAAGTGAGGTTATTCGAAGTGGTGAAAATAACTGAAACTGGAACTGAAAGTGACCTAGGATTGATGTTTTAGGGATGTTTAAACATTAACTCATCCGCCACAAGATTACTTATGAACCACACTTGAAGTAAGAGGGTCAATGATACTACCCAGTTGTTCAAAATCTAAGTAGGTGGAGCGGGTTTTGAACGTAGGACTTAGAAAGTGAGTAGAACAAAATCACAGCTATCATATTTGAAATACAGTTCTGTTTGAAGTGTTGTAACTTTTGAACCTTAGGTTTATGAGACGTGGATGTAAACCTTTATCAAACCTGTGTCCAAACACATTAATGGGTTCAAAATACTCCAAGTTTAAAGATAACCACAGAAACCAAATCAAATGTAGCAGGGACAATTAGACTTTAGGCCGGTTGTTACTTAGTAGTCTGTACAATTGAGCTCGAAATCCAAATTCTCATAAAATTTCAAGTAGAAACATTACCAGCAGATATACAAATAGAAAGCTAATATATTTACACTTAATTTAGCATCCAAAATCATTGTTAAGAACATTGGTCACTTAAACGAACATTAGTGAATGCACCCCTTCAAATATGACACAGCTGCCCCTCTTATATGAACGCAACTGATATCCATACTAGTTGGGCTTAGATAAAATACTAGGCATAAGGCAATCAAATTAGAAACAATAATGGGGAAAATTTCATTTTGAGCTACTTAGCGTTTGCTATCAAGGCTTCGTATTATATTTCTCTAATTAAATAAATGCGAAATGGAGTTTCACATGAATTGACAACTAAACCAAGTATGTTTACAAATCAGAAAGTTCCCTTGCATCTTCAATTCTGAAACTTAAAAGACAGCATACTTTAAGACGACTGAGTCTGTTAAGAAGTCATAACTGAACAGGGAAAATAAAGTGTGTCAATAAAATACTAATCAACATACCCCCAACCCTGTACATATTATTAGATGTCATAGTTGGGATTCACTACATGCAATCGGAAAACGCAGACGTCAAGGCCATCTGTCAGCTGCCATTTGATTATACCGGCTGAACTAACCGGAAGCTCTTAAACACTGACATAGTGATTTCACACTGGTCTTAAAAATAAGCTGATTGTTGGTCCTAATTGTAGAATCAGTTTTACAAAAGTTCATAATTTAGATGTTTCAACTAGGAAAGGACGTTATGAATTGCATCAAAGGTCTTGGTTGGTCATACTAAATACATCTAACAGAATATTATCCTCTTACGCTATAAACTTAAGTAGTTCCTCAAATCTGCTTTGAAAGCGAAGTTCGATTTTGAATCAAATGTAATATTCTGTGAGAAAATCGAAATAGATGTTTCTATGACGAGTTTTCCCCCAACATTTTGCTTTTCTCCCACCCCACACTATCAGAAAGTTTAAATTCATTTAACTACCACCTACCGACTATGGTGGTCACTCCTCTATTACGTCAGTCATTTGATCTTACGTGAACACGTAGTTCCGACTGCTGATTAGACAAGCCTACTGCAATTGTGTAAAGGACTACAAATCAACCTAACTAGCCTCGTCTTGTTTCCAGAGTGGCTTTTGAATCATTTACTTCTGAAATTTTACTTTTCGAATAAATGTTTTGGTAGGTTATTTTTCCCCAGCAACTAGCAGCAATTTGAGCTTTTGGTTCGAGGTAGTTATACATTCTAGTTAACCTCAATGGACTACGACTTTTGGTTAAGTATTATATGTCAACTTATTCATCAAGTCCACTTATTCAAACATTTATATCGCTCTACTGAAAAGTGTTTGGTAAGGCACACTCAAAACCTTACCCGCACCTAAGAATAAAACCCTACTCCGTCATCAGTAGGCATCATAATTTTGACCTATGTAATACTGGAGGATAGAACAGAAATGTTATCGTATCTATTTCTCTCAGCAAATCAACCCTCACGGACCGCTACTACATTCTATTATTAAACTAGGTCTGATTACATACCACTTATAACTAAGTCGCTAACGATCATGTATAAAAGTGAGGAAGAAAGTTCCGTGGGTCTAAGATACGTGGAATTAACCCGTAGAAGATAATGATAGCCCCATCTCTTGATTTTCTTGAACGTAGGCCCTAAACACACTTTGGTTCCAACGGCGTTTTCACAGCCTTATATCAAGCTTCCTTGGGCATTTATCATAACTTCTTAGGGAATTGTCTTGTTCATTGGCCAGTTTGTCGAATATCGGTCCATTCGTGCTTACATTGTTGTTAACCTTGTAACAGCCCACATTGATGATGGTAATATTTATAGTTTCCGGCTGTCAACAGCTTTTCTGTTAATGTTTGGTAATGGACTGCTACAACCTTGCTAGTCATTTGTAGTGCGCTAATAGTCAACCTTCAAGGTTGTCCAGTGTGCTGAACTCTATAACATACCTCACTCACAGTCAACTAGCCAGTCCCTCGGGAGATTTATCTCTTCGGCAAAGAACGGACGAAAGGCTTCGCTACATCAAGCCAAGAGATAGTTCGACGCCTAAAACGCCTCAAAGAAAGTACAAATAAATCTTTTAGCTCGTTTCTTTGGGTTATAAAATTTTCGAGGGCTCCACTAAGCTTTACGCGATGATCTTCCTTTTTTTTAATGTTGAGTGGCAAAAAAAGTATGTTGAGACATCATCACCATTCATAATCTACTACTTCAAAGAAATACTTCGAAAAAATAGACGACGGGAAATGTTAGGCAGTTGATAGGATTTATAACCATAATCTTACTGTTGAGTGACCAGGAGCTAGAATCCTTGTAATTTTCTGTTAGCTTTTCTTGTGATATCAGCGTTAAGTAATCGCCCTGAAAGCGCACCAACGCAAAACTATTCGGTGAGTCTTAAACAAAAGGACAAATATGAAATATATATACATATGAAATATACACCACAAAAACGTGGATTCTACATTACGAGTTTAACTAATTTACACTGAAAGTTATGTCACCGATGTCGGAGAGTCTCTAAAAAACAAAAAAGTCAAATTGGAAGTAGTTAAGGCTTACTAAGGGACAAAATTAGTGAATGAGAAATGAGAGAAAAAACTCATCATTTTCCAAAAAGCTGCAGAAATTAACAATTAGTACAGAGCAATTTACTGACCAGAAATGTGTTTATTGGACTAAAATAACGGTATTTGTAGTAAACTGGAAACTCTGAGATGTATTCAGTGGTTGAACATAGCTCGAACTAAACACTCATAAGACTAAATTACCACTAAAGAAACTACTACTACTATAGAGGCAAGGTAAGACATGTGGTGTACAGTAATAAAGTGGAACAGGTCTGAACTGATGGAAGAAAGGTGGAAGTGTTAGAGGAATAAATGCTTTTTAATTTCGGTTAAAAAGTGATGGAACTTAAAGTGTTTAGACTCCTAAATAACTATGAATCATGGTCTACTATGGTACTATTACATTTATCTTCGCAACCCTAACAATAGACCCAATCACAAAGTGATAGACTTGTCCTGCTCTGACTAATCCATTTATAAGATTTTACGCGAACATCACATTGTTGACTATTCTCTCTCTTTGTATCGCGACAATTAACAATGTGATGATTAGCACTTCTGAAGAACACATTAGGACTTGGGGTGGAATAATACATTTAGTCTGAATAGTAGCAGATTACACATAATAACCACGCCTGTGGGGCCGAGCCATGCAATTTCTAATTACTCTTTCCGTGTTCTCCATTCTGACCTTCCCCAAGTGTTAAATGTGAGATGTATATCTTCTCAGTAATTATATGTCCAGCTTCGTGAATCGTGTGGTTAAGAACCAATACCAATACAAAATTCACGATTCTGTTGAGAATGCAGTATAATGTGATTAATCGCTATTTGTTCCCGAAATAGAGGAAGCGAGTGAATAATGACAATACAGGTCTATTCAACAACGACAACATATTTTCAGCCACTCGTACAATTTTTTAACTACGATATTATAAACGATTTTCCTTAATAACATCAACCAGTATGTGCGTCACTAATACTTCAATTCTGACTGACTCTGCGTTCCAATCATGTCATGCACGTTGTGATTCGTTACGCAGTCCTCTGGCTCTGCCAACTAAGGACCTTGAAGTGTTCTGAAGTCCAGATTAAAATACAATACTACCGAATAAATAAGAAATGTCAAGGAGACGAGCAATGATCGGCAAGAAGTAATGTGTCTGAAGAGCTATAATTTTACCAATAAATTGTGCACTAAATCCACTATCAACCATAAAGTTGAAACCATCATCCATTATTTGATTACCAGTGATCACTAGATTTGAACTATTTCTAGCTAATGTGCGAAGACGATGTATCCTGATAGAAACGCGAATTCACAACGCCTAGAAAATTGCTGCAACTATTATTCTCTGATTTGTCTTATGTGTTCTGCGAAATCCGTGTGTAGTGGTTGTTACGTCCAATTATGAGTTATTGCCCGTTCCAACTATTGAACTACTGGCCGTCGATATTCGCAAATCACGAACCCAAGTAGGCAAGAGAACCAAAACTCCAAATTAGATACCAAGTTTATTTGCAATTCACAAATAATCGACCAAAGTCGTTCTAACAACAATAATTATAACAATTACAAAACAAACCTTCAATTTTGTAGGTTCCCGGAGCAAAAACTCCCAAATACCAAACCAATGACAAAAGAAACCAAGATGTCCGAAAAGAATGATATAAACAAACAAGTCCAAAGGTTAAGTAAAACAAACACATCCAAAAACACAGTAAAATTGATGTACAGTGAAAAGGTTTTAATCAGCCAAATGTCTTCAGTTCTCCCGTAACAGTGGTAAACAAATTTCCAAAACTAATAGTTTTGTATGTCCTCGACATTGGCGCTGATCTTATTAGTCTTACTGGACACACCCTAGCTAAAGGCCCTTGGCCACAAATCTGCACCAAATATCGGGTAGGAATTCCGTTCTACCCATCTTTTACAACCGATAGCCAGCTAAGATCAAACGCTTCTTCACATATCGATAGACTTCCAAATATATCTGCAAGCCCCTTTATTTCTGATTTCTCATTTGACTAGGCTGTATTGTAGATTACTAACTTAGATGATATATGTCGAGTGTTTCGAGACCTGCTCGAGTCAGACTGGAATGTTGTGACGAACGAGCTAACGTCGAAGTCACACCTCGTAGTCCACACCTGACGAATTACCGTTCCGTCGTATCCATTTACTATGGCTGCCTTGAAGACCATTCGATAAAAAGGACGTTGTTACGAAAATATATTAGTAAGGATGGGTACAATGAAGAGATTGAGATCACCACCGCATGGGCCAGTGTAATGCTTGGAAGTATTTAAATTGTTATAAAAAACTAGGAATTTATCACAACCTGTCGCCTTGTGTCCTATTAATATATAACGTAATGATACCGCTAATCAGGGAACAGTGGCATATCGACCAGAATCCTTATCAGTCCTTCTTCCTGCCTGGCCCTGCCTTTCGAGTTCACAACACCAATCTCAGCTTTCGAGATATGAGTCATGTATTTCAAACGTACTGGGTTTATATACAGATCAAACAGACCACATCGTACCATAAAATAGAAAATAGCATTTGTACAAGATCTAGCCAAATGTGGCTGTGATTGTGGGAAACTGTAATTAATAAACCAAGCATAACCTATGAACGGTGAATTGCAGGTAACTCTCGTTCTAGTGATAGAAGAAACCAGAATATCAGTGAATAGGTCTATTTTTTTTAACTCGTGGGACGGTCACAGTGGAACAAGTGGTTACCTGTTCAAACACACAAAGCTTTTCAACATTCAACATAAGATAATAGGAAATATAATACCTATACAAAACAAGGAAGTAAATGAATACTAACATTCTATTGCCTTGACATATACGTGGTTGGTTGAGGTCAACTCATGACAAATCAACGTAAATTGTTACATAATAACAGCCTATGGGTCAAAATAAAGCTTATAATAAGGGGAATGTGAATATACGTAGTTTAGTTACTTAACAACTCCACAACAAAAATATATTCATAGTATCAGTCCGTACATACATCTCAATAGTCACCATTGACTATTCTCGTCAGGATATATCAGTGTTCCCTAAATGGTGCAATTTATGGCCAGTAGAACCAGATGAACACGAACAAATGTATTGTACTTGGAATTTAAAATCAGGCAAACATCAAGTACAAAAGAATCACTAGTTCATACGAACGACAGAGTCATTTCATGGCGTGTAATCGACTGATGCACCTTGGTTGTCATTAAACTTAACGAAGACCGGTGAACTGTATGCCATTCAGCGACTCGAATGTCGAATGATTTGGCTAGGGTCCAGTGACATTCCACTAACATCACAATATACTTTAACTATAAAGATGACACAATTATTCGGAGTTTGACCACACCTTAACCAGTAACGCCTTTTTTAATCGAAACGTTCCTACATAGGGAAACCAAAAGTCAAAAGCGAAGAGGCTCGAAGGTATATTTGATAGAATATCGATAAATCGAGAAGTGACTAATCTAAGGAGGCTAGCGATTGTGGGAGGACTCAAGCAAGACGTACTCACTGGTGATCTGGTATGGACGCATGACAGAGCACCTTAAGCTATATAACGCCCCTAAAACTATTGCGGTCAGCATCAAGTGTCAAAGACTTACAGAGCTATTGATTTTGGGGATATACCTACCGCTACAACTATCAGTGTGTCACGTGTAAATGTGTGGTCTTACTCCGAATACTTGTGGCATCTTCACGTGTTGTATCTTAACTAACTAGTGTACTGATATACATATAGATGTACTTATCCGCGTGGAAGTATGGCTTCATATTGCATTCAAATATTTAGTGCTTTGTCTAAGTCGTCGATAGATGTTACGTGCTAGACTCGCTGACTTTATTCTTGCGTCCCCTTCCTCGATTGATGGAACTTCCTGAGCGACACGATCAGACCCAAGCCAAGGCTAACGTACTTTTAACTCTTAATAAACCATTTAAGGCACCCAGCAGATCAATCACCAACAACCGTTACGTACATGTTTAAAGAGACCACAGAGCATTACGAAATGATACAATACTTTGAAAGCGATCATTCCATGAGCAACCAAGGACAGAGCTCACTGCAAATAACTAATTGATAACAATGAACAAATAATCAGTTGATCAATTCGACTGCTACTGTGGAACAACTTATATTGATCAAAGTTCTAGAAGATTATATTTTTGTGCTCCCGAACATCTTCCAGCGTGGCTAAACAAAGGTCCGTTGAAGAAAGTGTACAGACCGATATTCGCCCCATTTAGTACAAACCGGTCATAGTGCTAATATAAGCCAATCCTTTTCAATTATTTATCGGGTCAGTAATATTTTGCCAAAGCTTGTCAGGCCCAAAGCCCTTCAAACGGCTGAAGCAGTAGCTATCCGGATTAAGGAACGGGAGAAATATGTACAGAAGAAGTATCTTCAACCACTCCTCCTACCCTGGCCAACCTCAGGGCCAATTAATCAATGGTAATCTTAGCTACTGAATGACTTAATTTGACTATTCTACTTACGACCTTTCGTAGTCAAATGTAACTGTCTGTTATCTTTATTCACACATCTTTGTATTGTTATTATAATAATTTATTCTCAAATAACATTGTTACATGAGGCATGCCGGTTTACAGGCAAGATCAAATTGTTAAAGAAGTTACAATTTTCACTGTTGAAAATTACTCAGCTGGGTTGATATTTCATAAGATATGAATGTAAATGGATTTCATAAGGAACATGTCAATATCAATA
>NC_031495.1:50508891-50545906 GCF_000237925.1 Schistosoma mansoni
GGATGCATTGATCACATCTTCACCCTCTGCCAAATGTTAGAACACCGTCATACTTATTGCAGGCCAACAATCGTAGTGTTTCTTGATATCAGGGCTGCCTTCGATTCGTTGGACAGGACTGTTATCTGGGATTGTCTATTGAAGAAGGGTGTGCCTGAGAAGTTTAACATCTTAAAGTCCCTGTATACGAACACCTCAGGCAGAGTGAGGGCATACAACCACCTTTCTCCCTTGTTCCATTCGAGAAGTGGGGTTAGACAGGGTTGCCCGATCTCACCATTCCTCTTCAACTTTGCCATCGACGACATCTTGGAAACAGCTCTGATGGATGTAAGTAATGGCGGTGTGGATCTGCTGTCTGGAGAAAGACTTCTCGACCTTGAGTATGAGGATGATATTGTTTTACTGTGCGATAATGCCCAAGGCATGCAATCCGCACTTAATCAGTTGGCAATCAGTGTCCGCAGGTACGGCATATGCTTTGCACCCTCCAAGTGCAAAGCACTCATACAAGACTGGCAGGATTCTCATCCTGTAATCACCCTGGGTGGTGAACAGATTGAAGTAGTTGAGAAGTTCGTGTATCTAGGTAGCTACATAAGTGCTGGTGGTGGCGTGAGTGATGAGATTGATGCACGTATAATGAAAGCCAGAGCGGCTTATGCCAATCTGGGCCATCTTTGGCGCCTTCGTGATGTTAGTCTGGCTGTAAAAGGTCGGATCTACAACGCGTCAGTGAGAGCAGTTTTGCTCTATGCTTGTGAAACCTGGCCTCTCCGAGTTGAGGATATTAGACGTCTCTCTGTGTTCGATCATCGTTGTCTCCGAAGGATTGCTGACATTCAGTGGCAACACCATGTTAGTAATGCAGAGGTCCGGCATCGTGTGTTCGGGCGCCGAGACAATAATTCAATTGGTGTCACCATCTTGAAACACCGACTTCGGTGGCTTGGACATGTTCTACGAATGTCGTCCCAGAGGCTTCCACGTCGTGCATTATTTGCCGACTCTGGGACTGGTTGGAAAAAGCGGAGAGGAGGTCAGTGTATGACATGGTGTCGTGGCATGAAAGAAAGCTGCAAAGGGCTAGCTTCTGTTGGTCCTTCACGACTCCCTGGCTGGGGTCCGAGAGATGGTGCAACACAGTGGCTAGAGACGTTATCAGATATGGCTCAGAATAGAAGCCAATGGCGGTCCTGCTGTAACCTTCTTCTACTTTCTTCATAAAGAGTGGTCATCATTTCCTTAATTGAAAGAGTCTTCCGGTTGTACATTTCAGATTCCCCTATCATTACTCTTTTTTTCTTTCTTTTTTTTCATATTATATATATATATATACATATGCATCTTACCCCTTTTCTCCCCCCATTCTCATTGTTTTGTGTGGGGCATTTGTATCTGGTGCCCTTTTGTACCAATATTTATGTGTTTAAATAAATAAATAACCCTATCCGACCCGTATTTATTCTGATCATGGATCCTAAATTTTCACTTAACATATAATCTGATTCAAGTTAACTTTTTATATGAGTCATATCAACATTAACAATTTTATTCTATTTTGTTTGACAATCCTAAATTTACATGCTTCAACTTTAAACGATGCATTTCTCCCCAAACCTTTCTATTCTCGGGATTATTAATTTAGAAATATAATTGTAGAACCTGAAGAGAATTTATCGAAAAGAGTGTTCTTCGTTCAAATATTAGTCTTTTAATATGATGAGGATCTTTAAATAAATAATTCATCGTGTGAAGTAATTATTAGGTTTATTGAAGGCACATAGTAGGCAGAAAGACGAGCACAACGATACAAACATATAATTATGAAGCAATAATATGGATTATAATCCGTCAATTGGCCCCAAGAGTTGGACTTCCGTCACTTTGCTCTACAACAGCAATGTGTTATTTGATCACTGTTTTCATGATAAACAGTGCAAAACACACCTTTGAATAATAATAGAGGATAGCAATCGGGAGAACACACACTATGTGGCTCCAGGAACAAAAATATATCAGAAGACAGTTTGCTAATGATGGTTTAATCACGTTTTGACGTTTGACCGGTAACATCTTGTGGTCATCCCACTGTCATTGTGATGAAGTGTGCCTTAGACGTGATCAGAATTCCGAAATAGCTAGCTTTACAAAACCTTGACAACATTGCTTACTTTGTCAGTTTTAGTGTACAACACTAGCATAAGGCGAATAATTGAAGATTTTTGAAATGCTACTATTCTAGACCTTAGAGATATCCATTTAAGGGGATTTACTCCTAACTCTGTATACTCTCATGAGTACTTTCTTCATGACCACTAATTCCATCTTTTTTTGTCTCCATTGTAATATATTTTTCGATTCCGTTAAGTCTAGAGTATTTTCCTCTTATTCTACCATAGTCTTTCTCTATTTCTTCTGGAATTTCTGTAGTTTTATTGTTTCAAATCCCTTAAAAGTCGATCAAATGCCCTACATACTCCTGTCCAGGAGCTATTACCTACAACCTAGACTCAGATTGCATTGAACTAACACTTTCCCAATTCGGTTGCAATTAAGTTTAGAGTAAAGTATCTCACTACTTAAATAACACTAGCGAATAATATCTTTACACAGACGACATGTCGCACTAAGAATTTGGTTCATTCAATACGCGAGAGAAGTATAACTTCTGACGACGTTTTAACTCTATGCTTGTTATTTCACATCCATAACTTGCTACACTAGGCTTGCCGGAAAATAGCACATGTTACGTTTGTGGAGATATATCACAGAATAAGTATTTCTGGAAGTTTCCAACGTTGGTCTGTACATGAAATTGTTTTACGAAACATAATTCATTAAGCCGTTGTTTGCATCCTTGGGTTAGGTATATATTCTTATCATATGGATTTAGCACAGCTTCGAATCCGTTAAGCTGAACGCATAAGGGTTGAACGTAGTGATACTTGACAACCTCAAGCAATATAAAGAGTAAGAACAATTGACATAATTTGTTTAAACGCATCACAAATGTAGTCAAGGTTTGAGGAGGTTGTTTTTCATCTGATACACTAGGTCATGTGTTTGCGCTACCTTTTCTAATTTATATATATATTCAATATTTCAAAAAATGACGGCCTACTTGTGTTTTATAGATAGTTTGAAAAACGATTATATATTTTGCCAGCTTTTTAAATCCAATTACTTGTGAATTTCACCAGTAACAAACAAGTTAAAAACAGATAATAACTGAGTTATTGATTTCGTCATTGTGAGATGTCCTTGACCAGTTCTTTTCCTCATCGTCTCGTCTTTTTGTTGAACGTCCAACTAGATAAGATAGTTTTCTATCAATTTTTAAAATAATACGAATGTCCTTTAACAAGAATATCTCAAAATTTTACAAGCCCGTTGGCTATAAAATTGCTCCTGAAATGGCTTTGAGAGGCTGTGAAGACCCCTTAAACCCAAACAGTCGAGGTTTTTCGAGTGATCCTAGATCGCCCTTCAACAGGTTAGGCGCTACTAGTGGATTAGATAACACGGATACATTTGGGACAAGAAATCAAACTGTTGCTAATGAAGTTCAATTTGGGCTGTCCGATGAAAGTAGCAGCACTTCTCTTTCATCTTCCTCTTCTGACCTAATGAGCTCCAGTGTAACTGAAGGTAAGTGCTGTGAAGAACACCTATCCCTTACACGAGAAATGGCTATAAGGCTTTTGAAAGAGTACGTCAAAAACTTGAAGGACTTTTCCTCTATGATGAGAGAAAAACAATCAACAACTTTAAGAGATACTTCCACTTCGCCGATACATTCACCTGTTTTAGACAGTCATGATAAACAGAAATGTGCAATAAAACGAGATACTCAGAATTCTGATAATACGGTCAGCCGCCAAAGACCTTCTTCTATGTTGGGAGTAAGCGATATGCATCAAACGCCACATGATCTCGCTCAAAGCGATCGAGCTAAGACTCCGACGAGCTTTTTTAGCTCTTTAGACCATGTTGTCGACATACCAGTTGCTTTCATGAAGAAGCAAAATTTCACAGCACGTAGCGTTTGCAAGGTCATAAAACAGCCAGACAAACCAAGTAATTATTTGGAAAAGTCTCACTCCACCAAGACCGACAAACATAATTGGTTTAACAAGAATGGCTTAGACTCAGATGATTCCGGTCAACAAACGCCAGTTAATTTTGAGCCCGGTCTACAGACTGCTGTGTTAAAATCGGAAAAACAGTAAGTTATACCATTTTCTGTTTGTTCAGTGCTCATTTTAAAGACGTTTTGATCCTTATCTAGTAATATGTGGGCTAAATTTCGCTTAATACTATCAGCCAATTCATTTTTGGCTTATGTACACATCAAGAAAATCTATAATTATGTAGCAATGAAATGATAAGATTCAAAACCTTTTTTATTTACTTACGCTTGTTACTCCTAATCTAGTATAGGTCTCTGACCAGCACTCTCCAACCCACTCTGTCCTGGGCCTTCCTTTCTAGCCCCATCTAGCTTTTGTTCATTCTTTCCATATGTGTTTCCATTTCTCGGCGTAATGTGTTCTTTGGTCTTCCTCTTTTCTATTGACCTTCAGGGCTTGCTTTGTGACGCGATTGGGTGCTTTCCTCACCGTTTGTCCTATCCACTTCCAGCGCTTCTTCCTGATTTCTTCCTCCACTGAAATCTGGTTTGTTCTCTCCCACACTAGGTTGTTGCTGATGCTGTCTGGCCAACGGATCCGAAGTATTTTGCATAGACAACTGGTAATAAACACTCGTATCTTCTGGATGGTGGCTCTTGCTTTGCCGATCTGCGCCCCCACACCTGCATCAGATCCACCGTGTTCATCGATGATGCTGCCCAGATATGTAAACGTTTTCACATTCTCCAAAGCTTCTCCACCAAGTGTAATTCGACCGGTGCATGCTGTATTGTTTCTGAGTGTCTTGCTTTTCCCTTTGTGTATATTGAGACCTACTGCTGGTGAGGCTGCTGCTACCCTGGTCGTCTTCTCCTGCATTTGTTGTTGTGTGTGTGATAAAAGAGCCAGATCACCTGCGAAGTCTTGGTCGTTCAGCTGCATCCTAGCTGTCTACTGTATCCAGTGCTTCCCTCCAGATGTTGACGTCCTCATGATCCAGTTGATCACCAGGAGAAAGAGAAAGGGTGAGAGTAAGCAACCTTACCTCGAGCGAGTCAGTGAGTTGTCCTCCATGAACGATTTTGCAGTTTAACCCATCATAGGATCTCCGTATGATATTGACTATCTTCTCAGGCACGCCGTAGTGTTGAAGAAGCCTCCATAGTGTTGTCCTATCCACACTATCAAATGCTTTCTCACAGTCAATGAAATTGGTGTAAAGTGATGAATTCCATTCAATTGATTGTTCCACAATGATCTGTAGAGTTGGTCTGTACACGATCGATCCTTACGGAATCCAGCCTGTTGATCTCGAAGTTAGGCGTCTACGGAGTCCTTCATTCTATTGAATAATATCCTGCTGAAGACTTTTCCTGGTATTGAGAGAAGAGTGATGCCGCTGTAGTTATCACACTTGGTGAGATCGCCTTTCTTTGGTATTTTGATCAGAAATCCTTCTTTGCAGTCTGTTGGTACTTGTTTTTCATCTCAAATCTTACTGAAGAGAATGTGGAGTATCTTTACAGTTGCTGCTACATCTGCTTTCAGTGCCTCTGCCGGGATGTTGTCTGGTCCTGCTGATTTGCCGCTCTTGATTTGTCTGATGGCCATACCGATCTCTTCAATTGTTGGTGGGCCAACATTGATTGGGAGGTCTGTGGGTGCTACTTCGATGTTGGGTGGGTTCAGTTGAGCTGGTCGATTCAAGAGTTCTTTGAAGTGTTCTACCCACCTGTTTCGTTGTTCTACGATGTTGTACCTTGTCGTTTTCTGCTCTTGTTCGGCTGGTATTGATCATCCCTTCTTTCTTCAATCTTATCCAGTGTATCAACAGTGATCCATTCTTTGTGATGGTGCTGCTTGTGGCCCAGAGCCTCCTGATATGTTCAAGTGATTACCTCTTTTATCCCTTTCCAGTTGCTCTCCACACTAGTTTACTCTCCATTGAGGAGATCATGAAAGACCTGGAACTTGTTGTTAAGGGCTATATTGAATTCGTTGAGTTTGTCAGTATCCTGAAGAAAGGCCGTATTAAACTTTTGTGGTGTCCTCCTCGTTGTCCAGTGCTTCTTGAGTTTCAGTTTCATTTTGGCGACGAGCAAGTGATGATCTGAGGCTATATCAGCTCCTCTCTTGCTTCTCACGTCCTTCATCGTCCTCCTGAACTTTTTGTTGATGTAGGTATGCTCGATTTGGCTTTGTGTAGTGTGATCCGGTGAAGTCCATGTAGTTTTGTGATTGCGTTTGTGTGGAAATATAGTGTCGCCTATGACTAGTTTATTGAAGACACATAGGTTTGCAAATCTCTCACCATTTTCGTTTTTTTCTCCCAGTCCATGTCGTCCCATGACGTCTTCGTATCCAGTGTTGTCCATTCCAACCTTGGCATTGAAATCTCCTATCAGAATGGTCAGTTCCTTTGTTGGGCACTTCTGGACGATCAACTGCAGCATATCGCAGAATTGATCTTTAACGTCTGCATTGTAGTAGGCGCGTAGCACTGGATGACGTTCATTGTAATTCCCGCTTTCTTTGTTTTGAAGGAAGCTTTGATGATCCTGGATCCATGAGATTCCCATCCTATAGGTGCATTTTGTGCTTGTTTGGACAGCATCAATGCAACTCCTTGTGTATGTGTAGCATTTTCTTCTTCATAGCCGAAGTATAACAGAAGTACCCCTGAAGCTAGTCGTTGTTGTTCAACCTGTGTCCAATGTGTTTCACTGATCCCAAGCACCCTCAGGTTGTATTTCCTCATTTCCGCAGCAATTTGGAAAACTTTCCAGGTTTATCACATTGTCCAGACGTTCCATGTACCTATATAAATTATTGGTCTGGTTGTTAGAAGGTGCATCGGCCTCATGACTTGCGAAGGAACTCCGCTTTCATCCTGAGGCGTCATAATTCTTCCTTCAGCTCCCAGGACAGAGTATAAACGGTTTGAATTATTCTTCCCGGTTAGCCCCCAGAGGGGCTACAGGCGGAGTTTAGGCTTTACTAAAATCTTATAGAACTCGTTTCAGCTATCTGCCGGTATACAAGAACATTTTAAGTTATATGGATGAAGCAATAATGTTACATGGCGTCTTAAAGAGTATGTAAGTTCTTACTTCAGTCTGAAACCTTTCAATGACTGTTGCCTGCTCCTGGATAAAGTTGATACCTGGGACACAATACAGTAAATTTCTGTTCAACGCGCCTTTGCTAAATACTATTTTAAAGTATGAACTACAAATGACCCGCTGTTATTGATTATGTAGTATTTGTGAATAACTAAAAACTTAAAGCACTTTATTTCACGCTGGTCACGATTTCTATTGTGAGCAAACTAACTTTAAATTTCTTTAAAAAATGAATGAACACACACAAATGGATTGATAAGCAGTTTTTATCATTAAAATGTTACCAAAGAACCCCAAGGTTTCTCTCCTAAAAGTCCATGCTGGAACGTTTTAGTGTCTTTTGTTTTGTAACAGTACGCAGTTATGATCTTGTTGTGAAATAGTTGTAAATACCCTCTTAATCCTCATTTAAAAATAGTGAGCGATTTTAAACTGTGTTTCTTCGCAAGTATGATGAGGAAGTAAGACAAGCCAGACTTTTAAATGTACCGTGGACCTCCGATCAGGGAAAGATGGGCTAAAACAAGTCAATCTGTTGACCTTCCAAAAATAAACTATCAGTCAAGTAATTTCTCACAGGCGTTTCTCACTTTAAAGCAGTCTAGACCCAAATGATTACTAATATTGTGTATATTTACACAATTTAACTCGGTCATCTGTTTGTTTTGACCTCAAAAGGATAAGTCAGTGATCTCTTTTAAGTAGCTGACCCTGTTTCAGTTAGGTGAGAATTACCTCGAACAAAGTAAAGAAATCTCAGTTGACGAAATGGTAACCAAGATGGGAATCCGGTTAATTAGTCGACAACTTTACTGGTAATTAGACATTTTCATATGGTCCATAAGTCATCGATTAAATGTTTATTTTTTTAGTCCACTTTTGGAACGCTTTCACTGGCGTAGAGAAAAAATCATTTTTAGGACAGCATAAGACTAATCCTGAGCTAAATAATTTCATATGTCATATCCTTTGTTAACGTGTTCCAACAGTTTATAAGTATATGCAGGAAACAAACTTCCGAACTGAATTGGTAAGCACTCAATTTTCTAATATATTATCCTCTGGTCTCACCGGTTTTAGAATAGAAACACAAACCGGTATAATGACAAATAAGTCACTGTTTATGATACAAAACACTGAAATTACACGAACCGTAGTCTCAGGCAAAACATTGATTGAAGATAACAAAGACTCAAACTTTCACAGAAAGAACTGAAGATTTAATTTGTGACTCGGTTTTTCACAACCTTGATCAATTTTGTTTAACCCCTTCATACATTAAACTAGTTCATGCTGACTGAATTATATGTCCCAAATAAAGTTTGATACACTTCATGCACAAATTTATTTAGTACCTGGTTTTTAGGAGAATCGCTAAAATCTTAGCAAACTGGATCGAGATCCATTGTTGCACTTTTTTTATGGTGTAAAAACATCCCTTTAAATAACTGTCTGATACTTAGACACTCTTACCTTGAACATGAGTATTTTGGAATTTTTTACAAAATCGACATCAGTAAGAAAACTATGAGAATTGAAATCCCGACCATCTAGCCGTTCAAGTTCCATTCGACATTTACATCGATCAATAACTGAATGATGGTTGATATTCTTTATCTTTTACCTTTTCATCCTGTAAAGTGTGACTCCTGATGAAGATCTAGAGTCGTTTTCTCTACAGACTTAGGAAACTAAGAATACATCAAACATCAAATGATTTTTAAGTACCCGGGACGTGAAAACCTTGACAAGGCCCTTGAGAGCGCGTTTACACGAAATTTTCTGTTCACTCATTTATCTAAGGGTTGCATAAAACTGAAACTATGTGGTAACACTTGACAGGTTTTTTGAGTCTTTCTTTGCAGAATGATTTGCATAACCACTTACTCAGACAATAGGCCTTGTTTTAGACATAATGACACTTATAAACAGTGTTAATGGTCACTGAAAATAAATGTTATTAGCAGCGACAACGTAAAATTCATTAAGAAATAAACTACAATAACGTGCATGAATGTGTTACCACGATTCATGTGGCGATGGGACATTGATTTCGTGAAAACTGACCATGTAGTATTTAATGTTAATAAGTAGGACAAGTATTAACTTGCCTACTCAGGTAGACATTCCACTTTGGACATCGATATTTGTTACATGTAAGTAAGTTCTTTTATCCTTATCACCAGGTACACAAGCGAGTTATGAACAAGATACTGTCTTCTAAATTTTATCTGATTTTGCTAATTAAGGTTAGGAAAACCAAACATATAAATATTTTCAAATTACTAATCAAAGAGCACGACTTCAGCCACCTTAACATATTTTCAAAAAGTATAAAGATCATTCTGCTATCTTGTAGATTGATATAACTTCCATTATATTAATAGGTATTTTGGTTACACGATTCGGTTTTATCGATAAAGTTTTGTTGTACCTAAATGGGAAACTTTTATTAAATTATACATACGTCAAATATGAGTACATTGATGCTTGAGACAATTTAGAGGTATGGCCAATCAAGAGGGAATAAAAAGTACCCGGAAGTAATTATATTCACAAAAATGAGTGTGAATGAGGTGAAGATGGGGAACTGTCTCAGTTTAGTTTATATATTGATTCCAAACTGTATTCTCGATGTTGTGGAAAGAGTTTTGTATTTAGAAGCTTGTTAACTGTAAAGTCCCCAACTCTTTACGTTATTCACTTGAATGTCATATATTATGCAGAATTCGGGGTTCACCTAAAGTAATTGGTCGTAAATGAGAGTCAAAACATGCGAAGATAATGAGTGTTGAGTTGTTCAAACATGGAAATTGTTATTAAGCCTAGTACGAATTCGGAAAGTAGTATTATGAGTATATTCGTTAGCAGAACAACTCAATTTGATTTTCAAGGGAAACCAAA
This sequence comes from Schistosoma mansoni, assembly GCF_000237925.1. Lineage (NCBI taxonomy): Eukaryota > Metazoa > Platyhelminthes > Trematoda > Strigeidida > Schistosomatidae > Schistosoma > Schistosoma mansoni. Next base: position 50,519,051 of record NC_031495.1, read on the forward strand.
TATATCATTGGTTTTCTTTCTGATATAAGAGATTCTTTTATAAAGTTATCGGTTAACACAGAAGATCTTCAGAGAACGAAAAAATTAAATACTATGCTTAACCATAGGGTATGACTGAAGTTTATTTTGAACGCCTGAGGTTCCAAACAGTTCTGATCTAATTCTGTCCTGTTGTTTTATAACCAACCATATATGGTTATGATATGATGTTTCTTATGGTAGATGTCTCTTAAAGCTGGGAACATAAAATACGGATCTTTTTAGATTTTCCTAGTTGTTTGCTGTTTGATGATAACTTGAAGACTTCAATGATTGTGTTCACATTATTTGTAGTTATCAGCTTGAGAAAGACCCCGGTAACTCAGTGCCTATACTTTCATCTACCAGTACATTGGATAACAATCAATCTTCAAAAGATTGTAAAACGGAGACACAAAATCACTTGGATAAAATTGTCATGGTGCCACCACAACCTGATATTCTGAGATTCGAAAGTGAGTGTAGTGATTATTGATATTGTTGTTATTATATTTGATTCCTATAGTTGAACATAAGATTTTTGAGGTGAAGGATTTCAAACCTCTATTATCTATCCTCAAAAAATTTTACAGCTGGTAAAATGTAGATCATAAGCAAAGTTTCGAATAGAATAGAGTGCCCTATGTGTTCTAGATAAGTTTGTGATTTGCTAACATGCTTTTTTCACTAGAAATCGTGTGTTCGTTTAACTGCTTACATGGCCTACAAACAAACATATCAAACAGTTTATTCTTTAAACCGCTAATATTTGATTACTATTTAGACCAAAAAGTTTATGTCACGTACACTTTAGAAAATTTACAGTTAATAAGTATTTCAGAACAAATGAAGCACATCATTTACTGAAGAGGTCAATTGAGAGTAAAAATATCAGAAGTTAACCTAGGCATGCAACATTAGTCATTACTAACATAACCATCAGATACACGTAAATAAATCCGTGGTAACTATTCAAAGAGGTAAAAATGCTTTCACAATTCTATTTTTTGAATGTTTATGAAGATAATGGAGTTCAGATTAAAAATTAATGACGTGTCATAAAACCAGCTAGCCTACAGAAGTTGGCTGGAAAAAACCTGACAGTTTTAGATCGCAGATTCATTTTTAAAAGTAGATAGAAAAGAATTAAATATTCGTAACTTATAAAATGTAGTCCTGAAACACTAATTGTAATTCACTATGATCGCATCCTTATTTCATTCTTCTAAATGCTTTCATGGTTACGGTAATAATTCAGATTGACTAATGAAGCTTTTCAAGGTTACTTCATCCCAAGAAGGATTTGTTTTCCTGAATTTAATGATTAGCTTTATTTTACAGACTATTCTTTAGCCATTATGTTCATTTATTTATTGCACCAAAGATTATGTAGAAATACTAACATGTATTCCAATGAATATCAAGACTCATAAATTACTTTTGTAAACATTCATGTATGTTAGAAGATTCATTCATTTAATATGATAAGCTTTATATCTGGTGCGTAGAAAAATAAATAAATATTGAACGCTACGTGTCTCTTAGCTCTATCTTCATTCTCAATGCTTGATAACAATCGATTAAATACAAACACTCGCAGAGCTGAACAAACATGTCAATAGGATTCTTACGACATGTTAATTAAATGGTTTCAGATATTTAAATATTGTGTATCTGGAATTCAAGATTCGCCTATTCATACGTACTAGGTAAAAAATATCTTTTGTCTTTGACACAGGTAACAGATAACCTGATGATCGTAAGTGATCATAATGTCTAGAAATTAAATTCATTTCTGTTACACTGTCACAGTGTAAAGGTTAATAACAGATTTTACTTACCCTTTATGTATGAAAATCTTTTGTTTGGTTTTTTATTATATTATACAGGACCTCATAAACCTAATGTTATAATTGCGGATGAAAGACTAAATGGAGAGGGTGTTGTTACAGAAAAGCAGTCTGAGGTAAGTGCTAGTCCTAGATCAGTAATGAAAACACAATTTTCGAAAAGTATTTTTAATGTAGTAAATTCACTTGTACGTTTTGGATGTCATTATTAAGCACTTCTCGAAATGTCTAAATATATGCTCTGTCCATTTTTATGATAATTGGATCAAATAGCATACTATAATGTCTTGCCATTTAGCTAACCTCATCAGAAGTGAGAATGAAACAACTGCATCACCCACTTTTAGATAACCTATACGTTGCTTTTTTCATCATATAGTTTGTGATCATTTTATTTTACTCTTGATGTATATATGATACTGATTACATGGAATTTTCTAGTTATTGGATTTTCATATACGAGATATAATCTGGAAAAATATGATCTGTAAGGAATGAAACTTGACTTGTTATGTGCAAACTTATGTTTAGCAAAGCAATAAATGTGTCTGGTTCTTTTCAAAATAGTCGATCTGATTTCTGGGTCCGATCGATAAAATCAATTTTAAAGGAGAGTTACTCGAGATGAGTCTCGTTCAAGTGACAATATAGCCATAGTCCAACTTAAAACGTTACTGAAACTTTGCACTACGTGAAAAAGTTGGAAATTTCATTTGTTTCTCTAAAAGATACATTTCCTTTTATTTTAATTGTCTATAGGCAGCTCTTAGTTCACCGAACCAGTTGTTTCACATGCAAATATCCTCTGACTTCTCAAGAACAGAAAGACTAAGAATAAAATCACCCAGTCCATCCTACTCCAGTTCAGTTGGATCGTCTGCAAATTCATTTCAATCAATTCCTCCGAGACCAGAATATCATTCTAGTCCTACATCACAAACAAAAGCACATCATTCAGGCGCACTAAGGTCAAGTTCTGTACAGAGAGTGATACCACATTCTTCTAAAGAAACTCTGTGGATCAGAAATTCATACAATACACCATCCCAAAATCCATACAGGAGTTTGGTTAAAAGCTCCTCAAGTATACCTTTAAGTGGAACTCCAAGTAACTTAGACTCTGTCATACCTAAGATTACTTCACCGTTCTCTCAACCCATATCCAGTTCTAACTGCAATGATTATTTGGAATCTGATGCCAACCAATTACCTAAAAATGTATTGAGCAAAACTGACTTCAGTAGCGCCAAGTTCAATAACAATGTGAGTTTACTTTTCCTGTTGTGTCGGATGTCAAAAGTTTTAAATACGGAAGGTCACCACTGTCAACATTGTTGTAAATCGAAATAAATACTTCACGTTTACTGAGGATAATTTTATGTGTTAACATTATTAGTTTATGTGATTACTCTAGAGTAAAGCATGTTTGTTTCTCAAACAATAATTAAATTATGTTATGATGTCGATACCTAATTGTCATACCATTTAGATGTAGGTCTTTTCTAGCAAGCCATTTATTATTTTACGGACTAAATAACTATTCGCCTATTTCTACACGGAACCAATCACTACGTTTTAGCTGAATGGTTTCTTTAATCGTTTAATAAAAGGTAGTGAGCTATTTTTCCCGGGAATTATTAGAAATGTTGGAATAACTATTAAAAATGCTAAAAATATTTCAGTTTAAGTATATCACACTGTCTTTTGCATGAATGATAAAAAGAATGACGGTAATATGAGATAATGAATGAATTTTACTAATATACAAAGTCAAACAAGTGTTACTCAGAGGAAGCCTCTTATAAAGAAATAATCGCTGTACAAGCCATTCATTAGCAAATGATGTTTTACTTAAGACATTAAAATTAAATCACATCATAGTTCGATAAGAAAGTTTGTACACTTCAGCTGGTGTTTGTTTTATTTATATACATATGTCTTAAGTGGATTTTATGTAGGAAAAGTCAGGAATTTACAAATCCTAGTCATATGAAAAATACAATATTGAGTATTTGTATATGATTAAATAAAATCCGAATTGGCGTGAATATTTGTGGTGGTTTATAGTTGAATTATATCTGTAACATATGGGCTTCATTAGTGAATATGAGGTATCTATGGTTTAAACTATTTATTTGTGTATTATGAAAGTTTACAAACTTACAAATGCTTGCCTTATTGAAGAAATATGGATAAATTCTTTTATTTGGTACGTAAATGACGTGGTTAATATTTTGCATTTTTGTACTGCTAACAGCTGTTCCATCATTTTTGAAAATGAGATAATGTTCCCATTATAAAACAATGGGTTCGCAAATTTCTCATCTTGGTCACTTTTTTTACAAATCTAAAGTCGGATCAATTGTTCAAAATTTTTACATAACCAACCTACAAGATAAGTCTGTAATATATTAAACTGCAATCAAACAATGTGTAAATGCACTGTTTTGTTATATTATACACTATTTCTTGTTGTAACCTAACGAACCAAATTTATGAAAAGACCAATAATTGAAGATGTCATGTGATTATTGAGAGTGTGTAACATGGATAGGGACACATCGGTTGTACAACTTTTTTACCTATCGACCTGACATCAAACGTCAGGTAGTTAAATAGTAAGGAAGTATAGTCAATTAATCTATTGAAAGTGTAATTAATAGGCCAAATAAATTAATTTTTTCGTTACAGATTGAAGAACTAAGAAGTGACAACCTGGATATAAAATACATGTAAATCATTGATCTATTGTATTGTGAAGCTCGCTTATACGATTCCAATAAACTTTCGATTATCATAGTGAAAGTTGTATGAGCTCTATCTTATAAAAAGGATTACATAATAAAGTGCCCAAGAACTTCAAAGGTCAAAAACGGGTTATTTAACGATGGTAGAGTTAAAGAAAAACAATAAGACGGAGAAAAGCGCCCTCGTTAAATTGTCTTTAACCCTTCTTTGATGGTATAATCGGTTCTTTTCGTTATAAATAATTTTAATTTTACCGTCTGTTTGTAGAGATATTTTGATAAGAAAAGTCAGTTTAATACAGCCTGTCTTTTGTCCTACTTTTGATTCTCAGAATTTCTAAGAAACACTAATTCTTCTATGAAAATATGAAACTTATGATTTTTCATTAATGTACGACACATTTCGTGTTATATATCTGATAAATCAGACCAACTTACATCTAGACTATTTTCGTGTGGCATTTCAGTATTCGAAGTAATTAGATTTTTACCATATTTTAGCACTTAGCGACAACAAAATCCTATTTTTGGTCTAAACAAAACTCATTATTCAAGTATCCATACATACTTATAGGTTTGACTTACTATGATTATTCCACATCATCCTTTACTAAAGCCAATAAATCATGTCAGATAATCAGCTGATAAATGTCCACTTGTAACATTATGTGAAGTAGCTTTTTCGCTAATATCTAACAGAAAAGGGGATTAGACATTGAAGTTGAATGATCGTTTTTGGTCAATTAACTACCATAACTTTCTAGACACCTATTGATTTTTTCCACTGAATTATTTTCGTTTTTTAGTAAGTTTTTCAAAGAAATACAAAAATAAGAAAAACACAAATACACCTAGTTTTAATTAGTTTTAAGTGAATTCAGCTCAACTGTATATTGGCTGAAAACTTTCAAACACCACAGATCATAAAACGACTTTTTCGCGTGCTTCTTTTTGTTTTTTTTTCTTCTTTACCATTTCTTACATTGAACAGACAGACATATATGTTAGTAAATCACTGGGAAATACTCAGTAAGATTAATAGATAGTTACTGATGAAGTGACAAAAAAATTTACGAAATAGTTCGATTCCCATTCATTGTGTGTATACAGTTGGATAAAACTTATGATCATTTTATGATTTTCTTAGTGAATAAATATTAGTGTTTTCAATGAATAAACTGAATTTTAAATAGAAGACATACTTTTCTGAAAGGTATAACAAGATTATTTCAGCTTCAAAGTAAACACAATACCAATTGGTCACTTGTTATTTAAAGTTTTTCACTATAAAATCAAATGTTGAAAATATCTACTTTTTGTAATAAAATACTTAGGATTAACATCGATGGGAAGATTCAAACAAACAATACTAAATGAATTTAAACTTCACCCCATTGCACAAGCAAGTGGCTATCAGGACTCAGTGGCCAAGTGGATAACGCGATGGCGTTTGAAGCGAAAGGTACTGGGTTCGAGTCCCAGAGTGAACATCAACTCTGAGATGCAAGTACATCCAGCTGACGGGTCCAAAATAGGACGAAACGCGCGTCGTGGATTCCACTGCTAGCCACTATCCATCTTTGCTTACTTAGGATTAATAGTTTATGTATTTAATTAATTACATCATTATTTGGAAAAGTATCTTTCCTATAGTAGGTAAATAAATAGGAATATATTTGATCTTATATATATATATATATATGTATATATATATATATATATACTAAGGTTTTTGTTTTCTTGACAGAATTATTTATGCATGTCAATAAAATTACTTTTGATTGGCAAACTTTTTATTAGGAGTTAAAGGATTAGGGTGTTTTTAGTTAAAACAGTTGTTTGAACATTTATATTATTGTATTAAATTATACTGAAGTCTCGAATTTCATTACTTGTGATGTTATAGTTCTAATAAATTGAAATTTTCAACATTAATTACTTATAATGTGGCCAAATATAAAATTACGAGTTGAGTCTTTGTTTTACATTTTATTCGTTTGATCAGTGATGTGAACCAATGATTGGTACATAATAAAATCTTCACCTACGGTCCTGGGTTCCTGAGATTGACGATCTTAAAAACTTCTAAAATGCAAGGAGATCAAAATAACTAGTGTAAATCCCTGTATTTTGTGTACTTAAAGAGGTATTTAACCTCGTCGCATGCACCTATTATTGTAGGCCAGCATCAACATCAGCCACAGTTAAATAGATTCACCGCATGGATGTCATGTGTCAAATTCCGAGGCATTGCTCCAAAATTGATTAGTTTAAATAGGAGTAAGCTGGAATGAATTTAATGATGATCATGTGTGATGGTACACTATTATCATTGAAAAAAATTAGCCTAGAGCTGAAAATCAAGATCTTATTCATGAGATATCTCAGCTTGATGAGATATAAATGCTCTTAACATAATAGTTGACGTGAAAATGTTACCCACGTACCATTTGAGACCTAAACCAACCTTAAGTAACTGACTTATCAAAATATTACCCACAATTTAAAAATTAAACTTGTATAAAGGTGTTAATTCGTGTTAGGGTACTTATTGATACATGTGGTCTAACAGTTCAGAGGACAAGAACCATTTATAAAGCTTTCCACATTCTGATGTGTTAAGTAATTGATATTTCAATCTTAGAGTAAATATTAGTTTTTAGTAGTTATACCGAAATCTTCGTCCGCTAAAACGCGGTGATTTTGAGCTATACTGAAATACTTCGGTTATAAGAATATTTATTCAATGACCCAAAAGTATAGACTACTACTCTTGTTTTGGGGACAACTAGGTTACACAAACAGGCAACGAGCTTGTTGAGTTTGTTCATCTCTTGCATTCTGATGGTTCGCTGAATATAAAATACTATTATCTGATTTCTCCAGTTAAGATTTCACAGAGTTTGAAGCCTTTTGACAGTTGCTAATAATTTAAATGTTCTGTCATTCAAGTTAATGAGATTCCATTTATATATATGAATACGATTATTGAGAAAAACAGCACTACATTCATAATTCTTATTTCTTAATTTTTAACTGTGATATAGAAGCAAAATAATACAGTTCACGTGAGCATATAATTGTTATTTCATGTAAAACAGGAAGAGATAAACCTCGTGTTTGAAATTACGTTATAATTTTTTATTTACTTTGGTTTCCTTCATTTATCACCGTCATTGCTGCAGTCATCAGTTATACCACTAGCATGCCAGAACCTAACCAAGTGGCTTTTTCCTATGATTACATCCTTTCTATTTCTGACTGAAACAGTAGGGCGATGTCAGAATATATTATCTCCGTAGCAGATGGCGGCTAAATTATTTCAATACACATCGTACCTTCACGGTCCTGGAATCCACGCTCATCAATGGTTTGGAACCAGTGCCTTCTTACTCCTTTAAGTGGATTCCTCATCCAAAAATCAGGGTTCAAGCCTCAGATGCTTGCGTTGATTTCTTAACTTTTGTGCAGGAATCCACATCATATAATGGAGATGGGTAGTTTTTTATTATAATAGATACAAACGTTCTCAAGCAAAAGGATGTTTCGTTTACCAGTGTGAATCCTCCCTCATTTTTTTGTTTATGAGAAATATTTTACATAACGTAAGTTGAACTAGCTTTAAAATCTTCTGGCTTGTTGAGTTATTCTAAGCCTAATTTAAGTTACACTGGATACATATGCTTTTCAGTATAAAGTGTAAATCTTTGTATATGTTCATCAACAAACTTGAATATTTCTGACTTATTTTCTTTGTTCACAACAAAAATAAGAAACCAATTGTGTTAATATATCAGTTAAAACTAACAGACAATATGGTTACAAAGGAGGATAAATTGTATTGAAGATCTTTTATTGAATACGAAGGGAATGAGTCACTCTATTATTATTCGTTTCAAAATGTAAATATTAAATCATCTATTTTTCAGTGTATCATCTAATACCTGATACTCATCATTTAAACGAACTTTCATGGTATGGTTTCTGTAAAAACTTAAACCATTTAATTAATTGTTCTGAATTCTAGAAAATGAAACTTTATGTCTATTTATTCTCTCAAAAATAAGGAAACTTTCTGCTCTCACATATTTCTCAACTTAACTCTAATATTACCAAATAATTTTACGGTAGGTTTTTCTAATTGGTACATCTTGTTTTTAATTTAAGTAATACTATTGGTTAACTGAGTACCTATATAAATGATTTTTATCAATTATTCGACAATATGTTTCTTATCTCCCATGAGAATAAAGCGTATGTAAAGTAAACAATATTATTGGAAATCAGATACCATAGCAACACAAGAATATCTATCACATACATTTTGAAATAAACTAATTAAATAAAAAAAAGCAAATCATGCTCATATATATATTTTGCAGCTACTTGATATCATACAAGAAAACTGACATAAAAATGATCTATGTAGAGGAATTATATAAGATGTGTGAGGTAATCACATCTTTTTTTCCAGTCGTAAAAATGTTAAATGATGGTGGTTTCTCACATAAGCAAAGTACTCAAGATGTCAAAAGTTACTAAAATGAATTAAAGTTTTATTTCTTAGCATTATATTAATGTAAGTGTTTGGGTGTATACCAGCATATTATCACTTGAGAATAGTCATTATTTAATTATGCTCCTTCTAAAAGAAAGACCGTAGAATTGCCCATTTGAGGATTTCTTAAGATTTGACAAAAATAAACTTATGTTCCACTTGTAGTCTAATAAGCTACACTAAACAGACCAGCTGCAAAGTTAAAATATTTGCATTGAATTAATGTTCATAATTTATCCAGAAAATAACGTATTTTTCCTACTTATGTGACTGATACGTGTTAAACTAATCAGAAAAACTAGATCCTGAAGTCAGCAGAAAAATTGTACGTCAACTTTTACGTCAAATAATCAGTTTTCCTCTATTTCTTACGCGAAATTTACGTTGTGCAATTACACCATATGTAGCATACATTTTGCTGTCAACATATATGCTGTTATAAGCTGTTCAGTATTGAAAAATTAGTTGTTTTCAATACTATGAACCCTCACCAAGTTGAATTTTATTTAATTTAAGCCATAAATTCGTCATGAAATGTAGAAAAGCACTGGATGACATATAAAGCTATTAAAGTGATGAGCAATCTACCATATTATTGAACTCCACACTTTCAATCGGAAAATTTCAGATTGCCTCTATATGAACTAAAAGACCACATATTCATAATCAGTTTTTGGGTTGGAAAATAATACTTTCGAGTTCTTGTGAATCAGTGATTTCATCGAATTCACCAGGATGAAGAAAAACAACCAGAGATAGAGTTTTTGGTTCATTCAATGACAATTGGTAATCATCAACAGTAATGGATAGAGTGGTTAAAATCGTTTATCTGTCGAGCAACTGAACAAGGTATCTCAAGTGAAATTTTTGTGACTGTCCGATTACAACAAATTGTATGAAAAAGGAGTTCTTGAGGATCTCTGTGAATCTCAGTACTCTGAAGTGATCAGTCCAATACATATCATATGATTTCGGCTTCTAAAAAGAGTTTTTTGGGTTTTAGAAAACAAATAGACAAGCTTGTTGTAGAAATCCTGTCACTGTCAAACTAAGCCATGATAATATATGGTTTGGAAGTGGTAATGACATGCATCCAGTTAATTTATTATGGCTGTACTAGGAAACTAACTTGGATGTAAAATACCGGGATTTTACACGTGCTGACTCATACAGTTCTGGGATATACTGAACCTTTACAACAAAAAAGTTTAAGACATTTTCTTGATTTGATTATTATCGTATACACGAACATCCTATAGGATGTCTTAAAACGAAAAAAAATCTTTTTCGTCCGATCAGTGGTATTACCTGAAACCGTTAAGTTTTGAAGGTTGAATACGTCTGCAAAATATCATAACATTAGCCACTATATAAATCATTATTCGATACAGTAGGACTAGTTTAATAATGAAAAACCGTCATCAGTTTATAACAAAGAGCAGAAAGATGAAAGACTTTTGCATTGGTTTATTTCAACTTCTCGGATTAAGTGCCAGAAGCCACATGTTCAAATGAATATCATGTCTTCGTATATTCCTAAATGCCGAAATCAAATATCATTATGCTTTAATTCTTTTCCGTCTTTTACGCAATCACTTGAAAAAAACTAATACAACGATTTTGGCTTTCAATATCTTTTCAACGAATATCATTCTATCTAATTTTCTAGTATTTTTTTTCATTCCATTATTGTTTAGTGGTTATGTTATACTGAATTTACATTTGAATGAACAAATAAATTGTATATGCGAATGTACTTTCTGTTCAACAAAACCTGACAAATTATTGAGAAAAAAATGTTCTATAGTAAAATTAACACAATATTTTTACAAAAGATTATTGATTAGTTGTAACTGTTTAAACAAAGATCGCATAGGAATGTAGAATCGTTAAAAAATAATCATTTTTTTCTCAAAATGGTTGTTGAAAATTTACAATGGATGGTGATAATGTAGTCGATGTGTAGTGCTATTGATTGTACTTCAATGTATAATCTGTAGGAAATGCAAGAAATGAATATTTCAGACTAATTCCACTATTCATTGTTTAAATATCAAATGTAGACAATTGATCAAGTATCTCCTTTCTTGAAGATTACCGAAACATTGATCTATGAACATTGTTGTAGGAAGGATAGATGCTTATTAGTTGTTGATGTTATTTGTTTAGTAGGTAAAGATATATCTGTAAAACTATTACTTAGTTAAGCTTTTCCTAATATCCTTTTAATATCTGTATATTATAAATGCACTTTCTTTATTTAGAAATCTGGCTTGTTGGGAATTTTCAATTTTTTGACCAAGTTCGTTTTTATCAAAAAATCTATTCCTGATCTAATTTTATGGATTAAATTACAATGTGACTACTGGTCTAAGTAATTTGATATCACGTGCATTACATTGTGATGTTAGGTGTTTGGAGATGATTGGAACCCAAGTTATCTAGCTTTACAACCTGAGACTTTATTTCTGAGCTATTTGGGCAGCAACTGGCCTTCTGTAGGAGTGAGATATTTACAACTGATTGGTCATTGAACGATGACCAATATAATGTCTATCTAGTCCTTTAGTATTGATAGAATTTTACTAATGAAGTTAAGAATTACCAGTATTGTTGCTTCCTTTTAACTAGTTATTAGTTTATTTTTTAAATTTTTTGATATCAGGACTACCGTTGTGTAAAATCAGTTTATTTTCATAATTCAAAAACTTCACTATGTAATCAGTGTTTAGTCAACATTTCCATTTTGTATAATATATTTTTTGAAGCTGACTAAATTTAACTGATATAGTTTTGGATGTTCTGGTCATGTGACTTGATTCATTATTCTAATTATTCATACTTTGTAGTCAAAAATATAGTGAGAAATGTAAAAACATTAAGTTACTTGTTATTTATATCATGTCACCACCACACGGAATTCTTTCAATGGACGACACTGTAAAGTCTCTCATGGAGAGGAGCTCAGAAATGCATTCCAAGGCCAGTACTAACCAAGTAGGTAGTTGTTTCGGACGGTCATCCAAATTCGATACTGATAAATACTCACCTTATATGCTTGGTTGACCACCTACTGGAGTAGGGAAACGAAGGGTGACTTGTAGGCTTTAGTTGGGTGACCAAATTGAAATATAAGCGCAAAAACATTCATTAATATAGATATTTATCTACAAGTGATTAAAGCCAGATTTTCACCAAACACTTCATATCTGTCTCTCTCAAACAATTAAGTCAAATCTTACCCATAAGTCCGTCGCTTACTTACTAGTTAACCCAGTCTATTAGTAATGTGAATATAAAAAATCATCTATTTTTGTGTAGATTCATGATAAACATCTACTTAAGGATTACGTAACCAGCCAAAATATTTTTATATACTTCAGCATGAAAAAAATAAGTATCAACTCATTTTCGGGAACAATTTTCAAATATTTACCCAAGATACCATGAAAACAAGTTCTTTTCAATCATATTTTGTCATTCAGCTTAAAACTAGCAAAAATTCAAATAAATAACTAATATTGTTAAGGAACATTATGATACAAATATGAAAAATTACGCATGGAATGTTACTATTTTCACAAATCATATCACTGTTATCAACTCAAGTGTCCGACGCTTCATACAATAGATGGACTTTGCTTCCAAAAAGGGGTTACGGTAGTTCCTTTTATTCTGAACCAGTAGTAGCTATGATATTATTAGTCTGATTTTAAAGGGAGTTTTGGAAAATCCTTTCTGGATAGTTCTTGAGGGTTGATTCTGATGTACTAGTATTGAACTTCGTTTTTTAACTCTTCTACAGTTTAAATCACGAACTGATCTTATCTAAACCACCACTGAAAACACAGAAGCACTGAATAATCGTTTTGTGCTAGTAAAGGACTCCCCAGCAATGTTCATTGACGACCTTGTCACAGAGAATCGAACCAAGGACCTCTAATCACCACGCGAACGCTTACCATCTAGACTTGTGAGCCGACAGCCAATAATGTTGATGTTTAACTTAAATCAATCCACAATATTGCTCATTATATTGTCATTTCAGGTTTCCAGTAGAAGTCTAGATAAAATCAGTCCGTGATTCCAGATGTGAAAATTTTACAATTTCCACAAATCCTCTCTACCAATGAATAATACTTAAATTTGTCAAGGTACTCTCTTTCGGTGATTTATCATGAATTTAGATCTTGATTTATTACCCCTTTCATCGTACACTTGCAGTCCCAAGTTGGCTCATCCAGTTATTACTATAAATCCTACTGACGTTGAATTGACTGATTTCCCACGTTTTTCGAAACATGGGGAAGACTTGTATTGATGATTTGGGAATAGTATGAATTTTATTCAAACATTCGCCATAATAAAACTTTTGGCAAGCTTAGCATCTTAAGTTATAATTGAACTGGGTACTATAGATAACTTATTTTCATACTTTATTGGTCTAGAAGGAGCTCGAGCATCAGTAAGCACTAAGGCCTTGATTGATATTCGTTGGCAAATGTAAATTCGTAAAATAGGTCACCTGTTCGACTGGTACTATAGCACGTGATATGGATTAGAATCTCTAGCTATAGTAAACCAATGTTTGTTAACATATAACAGAGAAATGAGAAGACAAATTTTGTGAGATAGTACCATTTCGTGCTTTCTCGTCAGTCACATACAAGCAACATGTTATTCGTGTAAATACAGTTTTGAAGATAAGGTCAAAATTTCTTATTTAGCATGACATTCACTCACTAGAACCATGGTAAACAAAGGTCAACGTACAGTTGTTTTTGAACACACAAAGTTGGACTTTTCCGACCAATCAAGATAGCTTCGAGTAGTTTGAGTGTGTGTGGGTTTTGATGACATGTCACAACTCTAAAGGCTGATTTTGGGTCAATTTGATGACCACTCATCATTAGATGTTTTGCAATGGACGAGGCTGGGTTTCTTGATCGATCTTGAGATGACGGGCTAGGTGGATGAATCATGGATTTGATTAACCATCTTAGAATATGTTCCCCTATCCTGTCCTCCAATCGGCGATCTGTCCTACCTAAGTAACTTTCTCCTCAGTTACATGTGAATTGGTAAATACAGTGGGATTTGGACTGAATCGGTCTTGGAGACTTGATAGGGTTAACTGAGATCGATTGAGTTGTTGTGATAAGCCTCAGATTAGCTGCATTGAAGGTCTTTTTTATTGCAGTTGCAGTCTGTTTGGTTGTAATTTTCATGCAATGATCACCCTTGAAAGGTAACTGTAGGTATACTGGTTTCTTGGGCACATCCGTTGCTATCAGTTTCGTCGTATTTGTGTTCTGATGACCAATAAACGTTTCAGGATGTCCGTTTAATTTAAGTGTCTCAGTAATAAACTTAAATTCGTCGTCCAATGTATCTACAGTGCAGATTCTACTTGCCCGAGCGAATAAAGCTTTGACAATAGAACGTTTATATTGTATGGGGCAGAAACTAGTGAAGTGGAGGTACTGTCCCGACCAGGTGGGTTTGCGATGTACTCTGCGTCTGATCGATCCGTCTGGACGGCGATGGAGCAGGATGTCGAGGAAAGCTAGTTCATTATTGTTTTCTTCCTCATAAGTGACTTTCAGATTCGGGTGAATTGCATTAAATAAATCATTGACTTGATTAATATCTGTAGACTGTGGTAATATGACAAGAATATCGTCGACATATCGTTTGTAAAGTGTAATACCATCAATGAAGTGACTCACTTGCCTTTCTATCATTCCCATGAATATGTTTGCTAAAACAGGTCCGAGAGGGCTTCCCATAGCCACTCCATCGATTTGCATATATGCTTTACCTTGGAAATAGAATTTTATATTCTTTGTGCACAGCAAAATTAGATCTCGAAGATAGGTAGTAGGAATGGGTATTCTTATGTTGTGTGAAGTTATGAAATCACAAATAAATTCCACAGTTACTTCGAGAGGTACATTTGTGAACAAAGAGTTTACATCGAAAGAACACATCCGACTATTAGAAATATTCAAGTGTTCCAAGGTTGGGAGAAGTTCAAAAGAATCAATGACAGTATGTGTCGACAGTTGTTTACAAACAGGATCCAAAATTCCTTTCAACCACTTTGCTAGCTTATGGTATGGTGAATTTATCATGGACAAAATTGGTCTCATAGGTGTTCCAGGCTTATGCAGTTTCGGTAAGCCATACATTTCTGGTGTGCATGTACCAATGGGCTTGAGCATTTTATAATGGGCCTCGGTGATAAAACCGTGAAGCATGAGTAGATGTAGTTCTCGGCATATTTGTTTTTCGATCAACTTCACGTTATCGATCTGTGAATCTGATTTAAATTTAGCAGAGTCTGAGAGGATCACGTTCATTTTGGTTATGTAGTCCTCCTTATTCATGATTACAACACCGGAACCTTTGTCTGGTTTGGAGATTGTTATTGTGGAATTGTTTTTAAGTTCCTTCAATGCTTCCCTGTGCTCATTCGTTAGACAAAATTTTTGGTTGATTGGAGTGTTTGCAAATTGCTGGGATATATCAACTAATTTGGCTTTGAACCATGCCTCATTCTCAGCTGATGTTGGAGTCAAATTTGAGAACTGGCTGTAGAGGTTTTTGAAATTGGCGTCCACCAAATTCTTGTCGATTCTTTTCGGTGGTACTTTGTAGTTTAGTCCCATTGAAAGAGCTTCTAGGTGAACCTTGTCAAGATTGAAGTTAGATAAGTTATGAACACGTTCTGTGAGATTTTCTGGAAATTCTGAAATCGTTCGGGTCTTTGATAGCGACCGGTTGAGTTTCGTCCATGTTCGGTTCGCCGTTCTCTCTAATATACCTTTGCAGAAGTTTATTAGTTTGATATGGCAAATGATGGATAGTTGTTCAATAAGTGGTATGAAATGTGTGCAAGTTTCTTTGTATTGGTTTATTTTGTCAATACACGAGTCAATCTGAATTTGTGTTAACTTCCTCAGATTCGAACTTGTCATTCGCACTTTATTTCGTCGAAGCATTTTGTTATAAATCCATGGAAAGTGGTTGTCATTAATGTATTTATTTAGAAATTCCGACCTGACCTTTTCGACCATTAATTTACACTTCAAGCTGACTAGCTGATGCAGCTTTTTGATGGTAGAATGTGGGAGTCTCCTTTTTAGAAATTCAAAACA
This sequence comes from Schistosoma mansoni, assembly GCF_000237925.1. Classification (NCBI taxonomy): domain Eukaryota; kingdom Metazoa; phylum Platyhelminthes; class Trematoda; order Strigeidida; family Schistosomatidae; genus Schistosoma; species Schistosoma mansoni. Next base: position 50,535,384 of record NC_031495.1, read on the forward strand.
ATGGTTCCCTTTGATAAATTTGAACAGAGAAATGAGAAGACAAATTTTGTGAGATAGTACCATTTCGTGCTTTCTCGTCAGTCACATACAAGCAACATGTTATTCGTGTAAATACAGTTTTGAAGATAAGGTCAAAATTTCTTATTTAGCACGACATTCACTCACTAGAACCATGGTAAACAAAGGTCAACGTACAGTTGTTTTTGAACACACAAAGTTGGACTTTTCCGACCAATCCAGAGTACATCGCAAACCCACCTGGTCGGGACAGTACCTCCACTTCACTAGTTTCTGCCCCATACAATATAAACGTTCTATTGTCAAAGCTTTATTCGCTCGGGCAAGTAGAATCTGCACTGTAGATACATTGGACGACGAATTTAAGTTTATTACTGAGACACTTAAATTAAACGGACATCCTGAAACGTTTATTGGTCATCAGAACACAAATACGACGAAACTGATAGCAACGGATGTGCCCAAGAAACCAGTATACCTACAGTTACCTTTCAAGGGTGATCATTGCATGAAAATTACAACCAAACAGACTGCAACTGCAATAAAAAAGACCTTCAATGCAGCTAATCTGAGGCTTATCACAACAACTCAATCGATCTCAGTTAACCCTATCAAGTCTCCAAGACCGATTCAGTCCAAATCCCACTGTATTTACCAATTCACATGTAACTGAGGAGAAAGTTACTTAGGTAGGACAGATCGCCGATTGGAGGACAGGATAGGGGAACATATTCCAAGATGGTTAATCAAATCCATGATTCATCCACCTAGCCCGTCATCTCAAGATCGATCAAGAAACCCAGCCTCGTCCATTGCAAAACATCTAATGATGAGTGGTCATCAAATTGACCCAAAATCAGCCTTTAGAGTTGTGACATGTCATCAAAACCCACACACACTCAAACTACTCGAAGCTATCTTGATTGGTCGGAAAAGTCCAACTTTGTGTGTTCAAAAACAACTGTACGTTGACCTTTGTTTACCATGGTTCTAGTGAGTGAATGTCATGCTAAATAAGAAATTTTGACCTTATCTTCAAAACTGTATTTACACGAATAACATGTTGCTTGTATGTGACTGACGAGAAAGCACGAAATGGTACTATCTCACAAAATTTGTCTTCTCATTTCTCTGTTCAAATTTATCAAAGGGAACCATTGTTTTGAATTTTTAAAATATAACATTTTGTTCTTATAATAAGTATACCGATTATTTGTGACGTTTTCATGGTCTTACTCTATCAAAACTCAGAAATTAGGACATTTATGTCACGCAAATATCATGGTAGTAAGCTGATGTAATTTGTCAACATTAAACGTTTGGTGTTAATAATTTACTGGTAGTAATTATTTCGGCTTCTACTTAAAGAATGGTCGAAAAATGTGTTTACCAACAAACTGATTTCAGTTAGCATTTCGAATATCTAGAACTCGTCACAGCTTTAGCATTCTACATTGCTACATATCAGTGGAGCTGTAGCATATCACAGTTTAACAGCCTTGATTGGCAGTACTAGTCTGAACTGCCTACGCATCTATATTCCATTGTTCAATCACCACAGGTTTCTCATTTCTAATTGGGTGATATGTTTGTATATGATACATTGATTCAGTTGCCCATATTTTAGAATTTCATGCTTATTTAGTACAGTGAAAAAAACACTTTTTATACTGAAAATCTTTATTTAATGAATATAGATGTTGCTTAGAAGTGCGTTAATACGGTTAAGTAAAATAGAAAAATTCTGTCCACTGTCTTAAATTAGATTAGTGCTTTCTACATCAGAAAAGCTAGATAGTTCAGAAACTGTTTTTTTTATTATACAGCTTGATGATTCCGAATCATAAAAAAATTCAGTTTCAAACCTGATTGAATAAATAGCTTATGGGCTTACTTTAGCTAAACTACATGGCGAAAATACGAAACTTAACATTGTTTAGTTTCCTTATGTTTGTTAGATTTTTGAGCTGAACATTCATGTCAACAAATGTAAAGGGATGATTAAGGAATTGTTCATATAAATTAGTAATTTCAGAATCTTCTTATAATTGTCTTCATTGTTACAAATCTAAACAGGGTTTTTGCCCTAAAATACCTTATTTTCGTCTATTTGTTTCTTTGTATCTATTAATTTGGCAGCTGGTTTCAGTTTATCTGAATGAATTAAATTGAACAGTCTGATGGGATAAAAAAATATGGCATAATTTCATAGTTTGTTTTTTATTTGTGTTAATTCGGTCACTAGGCCATATGTATTTTCCTGCCTGTACAACATCATATAACATCGAATACAAAGTTTGAAATATAAATAAAAATAAACAGGTAGCTTTCGGTTATCACGCTTTCATGTACAGTATTTTTGCTACTTGAAAAGCAACAGAAGTAAATAAAAGTTGCTAACAGTAGTTCCATTTATAATGTTTAAATACGTTAACACAACACTAGTTTAGCTATTTATTCGAACAATTTAGTAGTGTAATGTACATGATTTCTGTTCAGTTTAACTGGTCTATATTTACGTTACATAAACAGTCTTGAAATACTGTAACATATAAAGGAAAGAATTTAATCTGAAGGTTGTGTTTTTAGTCTAATATATGTTTCAATATCATCAAAATGTTCTGGATTTTTTTAATAACTTAAATACAATGAACTCATAATTTAATAACAAACAATTCTCTTTGCTTCTCAGAACCCCTTAGTTTAGTAAATGAAAATAGTTTTTAAAACTAATTTACAGACTTTTGAATCCATTCAGTAGTTGAAGTCATTAAATGTTTTGTTTGATCAGTCACTTATGTTTACCTTGGCAATAGATGAAGGCGTTTCAGCAGATTAAATATTTAAAGTAACCTTATTCACCATAAAGAAACTAATAACTTTTTACTTAATCGAAATCACAAATAATATGACCCTGAATCGACCATGGAATCTCGTTTCGGAAAGGCTTTTTCCTTTACAAAACATCTGACGTACGACACAGGCACTTTGGTTTGTTATAAACATTCACTGTATACATAACTCTGAGATTCTGTATATTACTACTCCTGTTAGATGAGTAAAGAATTAGTGAACATAGCTTAATAGAAAAATGTGACATTAAATAACTCCAGAAATTAATACAGTTAAAACATCATGGCATTATTAGGAAAAATATAGAAATTAAGTTATTATTATTATTTAAACACATAAATATTGGTACAAGGAATCACCAGATACAAATGCGCCGCACAAATCTCATTTGATTTGTGTGAATGCTGTGATACTGCCCGGCTGCCCAAACCGAAGCAGGTGGTTTTCTTAGGGGACCATACCCAGAGCCTTTGACCTGAAGGTCTAGTCCACAAGGCAGTGGAGCATCGTAAGGAGATGCAGTCCCATGATAGCTGGTGACCAACGATTGATTCATACGCCATTTATTTCTTCAGGATACTGGAGCCCATGTGCACTGTTGGTTTGGAGTCAAGGTTTTCTAACTCCCCTAGGCGAACTCTCCGTGTCCATCAACCTGGTTAAAGCGCCGGACATTCGCTTTTTGTCTTCTCCATTTCGTAAACAACACCCCCGTCACGAGAAGGCAGTGAGTAGGACTTCCCTGACAGAGACTATATACGCGTGGCCATGTGAGAGCATTTCGAGAGGGAGGGCGGACTCTTCCCACTGTCGGCCGTACCAGGGCATTTGTGGGCATAGAAATTAAATACATGCTGACCAAAACATCACTGGAGAATTTTCGAGAATTTCTTTTAAAAAAAACTGTAAATAACATGTATGTATTTATAGTGGTGAAGTCAGTTTAGAGCTTGCTGTCCAAACAAATGAACTTAAAAATAACAAGCAAAATATATCAACAGTTCATTATTAAATCAATAATGCGTCAAAAATATTTTTTTATAAAAATTAAGCTTGAATATAACAGAAATATTGTTTTCACCAAAATGTTGACAAGAATATTGTTTAAATATTTATACAGCCGACGTTTATTTTACTTCTTTATAAAATCAACATATGATCTTCAAAAATAACGTAGTAACAAACTATTTTCAATATCATTGTTTTGACAAAATGTTTTATACTTTTAGTTCATCTGATTTACCTGATTGTTGTTTAGGTTCTACATGATATTGTATAACACAATATGATGATTTTAAAAGAAAAAAACATTTATGATATTTATGAAGAAACAGTTTTCGATTGTCACTATATACTAAACACGTTGTCTTGGAACAGACGTTTCACCAAAAATATAGAGACGTTTCTATGTTTTTGTATTGAGTGACTTAAAATTATTATAACCCTTAAAAGATTTATTTTACAATATTTAATTTATAAAAAATAGAGAATTAGATCAATAAAAATTGAACGATTCATATTTTAGATAAGAAAACTATTGCAGTTCCTCTGAATATCCTTGCAATTATTTTATTATTCAAGAAGAGTTTGAAACCTAACCCCCTACGTTATTATTATGTTGACTCCTGTAGCCTAAAAAAAATGAAAATACAGGTGAATAACAGATTGAAAATGAAATTAAAACTACAGTTCCTATTAATGTCGTGAAAGAGTTATTATTATGCACCATGAATATGAACTTCAAGTTCAACGAAGAAATATATAGACAAACAGACGGTGTGGCAATGGGCTCACTTCTGGGCTCTATACTAGCTGATATTTTTCTAGCCAAACTAGAAAATGGTCCACTAAAAAGTTACTAAAAAATTCACATTTTACTGTACATATATGGATGACACGTTCATCCTTTGTAAAGATAATACATCACAGCAAAACGTGCTCAGGCAGTTTAATGAAGTGCATCCAGCCAACAACTCAGAGATTACGCAGGGCAATACGAAAATCTTTCAACGCCGGTAAACTAGGATTAGTGTTTTCTACGTGCCCAATGGTGATACCGAGGCTAAAAGACGAATGACCTAGAATGACCACCTCATTTTGTATTTCTCAGTTCGACTGCTCCTGTGAAACAACTAATATTGGTCAAAATTCTAGAAATTTACATTTTCGTGCTCGCGAACATCTCCCAGCGTGGCTAAACAAAGGTCCGTTGGAGAAAGTGTACAGCTCGATATTCGCCCCATTTAGAACAAACTGGTCATAGTGCCAGTATAAACCAATCCTTTTCAATTATTTATCGGGTCAGTAATATTTTGCCAAAGCTTGTCAGGCTTAAAGCCCTTCAAACGGCTGAAGCAGTAGCCATCCGGATTAAGGAATCGGAGAAATATGTACAGAAGAAGTATCTTCAACCACTCCTCCTCCCCTTACCGACCTCAAGGTCAATTAATCATAGTAATCTTACCTATTGAATGACTTAATGTGACTATTCTACTTACGAGCTCGCTTAGTCAAATGTAATTGTCTCTGTTATCCTTAATCCCACATCTTTGTATTGTTATTATTATTATTGGTTATTATTGGTTAAACATGATTATTAATTTCCTTCATACATGATTCATTCACTTCACATTCATCCATTCTTATTATGTCTTACTAATTTTTCACACAATTTAGTCTTCCATTAAACATTTGATCGAATTGTAATTGCACTATTATCTCTTTCACCCTATCTGACCCATATTTATTCTGATCATGGATCCTAAATTTTCACTTAATATATAATCTGATTCAAGTTAACTTTTTATATGAGTCATATCAACATTAGCAACTTTATTCTATTTGGCTTGACAATCCTAAATTTACATGCTTCAACTTTAAACGATGCACTTCGCCCTAAACCTGTTCATCTTTTAGATTATTGATTTGGTTATATAATTGTAGAACCTGAAGAGAATTTATCGAAAAGAGTGTTCATCGTTCAAATATTAGTCTTTTAATATGATGGGGATCTTTCAACGATTAGAATTTTCATATATTATTTATTGAGAACTTAGTTTTTAATATTCGTCGTTTATTTTGAACTATAGTCTTTTGTGAAACCTACACTTGAAGTGTACCCCGTTTTTATGAGGACCATAATTAAAGAACAATTTTAAAAGGTATTTAGAAGAATATTTGCTCAAACGGTATGATAAGCGCTATTGAAACGACTTTTTATGATCAAAACTAAATAACACGTAGGAGAATAACGTAGTGGTTGTTTAATAAAAATGGAAACGTTGGTTAAACAATGAGCTTAATCCCAGAACATTATTGACATAATGAAGTTGTTACAATCTCGTAAAGAAAGAATGATCAAACCACTTTCTAAGCCCACTGTTGAAACCTCGCTTGTATTAACACAAATGGCTTGATTGACAGTAGATCATGTCTTCCTTTTGAAGAGTGTTTTAAAATAAGATCACCGCCAATGGCTTGACTGTGAACACTTTCCTTTCAACATTATTATTCTCGTTCGTACTTGAGGTACTTCAGATTTGTATAAGTTTTATCTTTATATTTTCAAATATATGTAAAAGCAACAAAAATAATTAGAAACTTATAAATATAGTTAATTTGAAATCCGTTCTGCTTTAATTCGTTACTACCACTATATTTATTTTTGATCTCAAAACTCTTATTGTCTAACTTTTCGATCTATTGTTTAGATCGTTTCCACTGACAATGGAATGCAGTTGTATCGGCTAATGTTTTCTATGAACGTGTTTTAAGTAATTATCAATTTGTACAAAATCCAGGCAAGACAAATTAACTTCAGGATCACTGTTAGATACATTAAATATTTTACTCGATTTAGGGTGGTGTATTTTCTAATGATTTCAATGAAAGCAATTGTTTTATGCCCGGAAATATGAAGTAACTACCTAGTTGATTGGCTTATCGCACTAACAGTTTCTGTTTAACTGTAAAACTTGATATTTATTGGCAAAATTAAGCACTGATGGATAGTGGCTAGCAGTGGAATCCACGACACGCGTTTCGTCCTATTTGTGACTCGTCAGCTGGATGTACCTGCATCTCAGGGTTGATGTTCACTCTGGGACTATATCGAGGCAATACGCACAGTATGCACATATGCCAATTAGAGACTGACCAGTTGCAGTCTTAAACATCAATGGGAAGATTCAAATAAACAATACTAAGTGAATTTAAAATTAAGCATTGTGTTAAAACAAATTGAAGTGATTTGTTTTTGTTATGTTCAATTATGAAAAAAGCAATATTTTGTTAACTGTTTTCATTTATACAAATTAACGTCTGAACGATTTACTTGTTTTTCAAAATGAAATATGACAGATTGACAGGATTAAATATTAGTAAAACTGACTAACTTTTGGAAGATATATAACAAGGCAGTCAATAAAAAAAATAATAATTTCAAGTGGAATGATTCCGAAGCAAACATTATAGAAATATGACTCTTATACGTCAAAAGACGAAGATTTTAATTGGTTGATCGACACTGATACTGTGACCATTTCATTGTGTGAAATTTTTGGTGGCTTGTTTGATTTCATCATTTAGCTGATTGTGAAAGGGATCATACACTGAAAATTAAAATTACTAGATTGCGCGTTTATGTTAGCTGTTCTACATATAGTACAAGTAACACTGACGAATCAATTAATATATATGCATATTTTAGTTGAAAGCTATAAAATAAACAGAAAGTAACAGAACATTTCACTATCCTCTCTTCTATTAAAAATATTATTGGTAACAGTGAAAATTGGAATAAAACTGTCTAATATAGCTAAATTTCACATGAAAATAATGTTATGATCAGAAAAAAATCCATATCTTTCAATGAAGCTAAACTGAGTTTTGCAGATCATTGAAGCTGAGCCTTTAAAATTCACAAAAGTGTGCTAAAAAATGTAACCTTGTTGGTTACAAACTAGTTCACTAATTTGATTATACATATAAAATAACATAGGAGATAATAGCAATTATTTTATTGCTGAAAGCTATAATCAAGTTTTATTTCAAATGAATGATTGTTTAAACATCTGGTTACTATGATATTATTTCAAAATTTACATTCACTGATCTTGATTATTAAACACCTGCGACAAATCGATTTTTCGAAGGTTCCATTATAAAATGTAAATGTTTAGCTGAATACTATGTATTTTAATATATTTATATCAAGGTATATAGTAGTTTTGCCCGTGTGTTCCTATGGTTGTTACATAATTTTACATAATATACATTTGGTAATCGCATGCATATTACAGATTCTAGAAGCACATAAAATCAAGATTGTGATCGGTCACATTATAGCTTGTACTTGACGTTTCAGAAAATATGAAACAGATTTCATTTACATGTATATGGATGATTATTTTCTCAATAAGATAAACTTGTGCTCATCAACAGTATTTTTGGGAATATCAATACACTTTCATTAAGGCCTAAATAAATTATATTTTATAGCTAAAATCTGAACTCTGATTTGTTTGCTAACATAAACAAAGTTTTGTTTGTTATTGGAATAAAGCCTAGTATTTTTATAGTATAGAGGTTTTAAGAGTTATCAGTGTTAATTTTCTGATCAATAAAAGTTTCGTAAGAGTTACATATGTGTCTCATTTTAGTGAACGTTAACCACTTTATGATTAAATTTGTTGAGCCATAAACCAGGTAGATGTTCTTTCTGATCTACGATCAAAAGAATTTGCACATTATAATTACCGTTACACAAAAAGATTATATAAAAAGGTATTTAGGAACAGATTGAAAATGCTTAACATCATTCAACACACTAAATTATTGATCAAATGGATACCATTAAAACACTAATTAAAGGCAATCTTTCAGAACATTTTAGCTTATTTACCTATATCAACGAAATTTACTATTATGATGCAGGAAGACAACAGTATCTACAAAAATGTTTAGAAAGACATTGCTTAAGATTCAATCGATAAAATGAGTTATTTTAAAACCAATTCATATGTATGCTCGTTGATATGAATGTAATTATCAAGGGATAGCTGCAGATATATATATATATATATATATATATATATATATATATATATATGAACTTTCAATAAGGTATTCTACCTTGGTCTGATTACCTTGAGAATTAATATGTTTTTATCAAATAAATCATTACATCATACATACAGTTTCAACTATCAATCATTAATACAAGCTACACTTATCTATTTTAATATTAAAAATTCAGCTTACATATGGTAAACTAACCAGTCAAAGTTGTGTTTGATTGTTGTCGTGGGGACATTTGTTTCTGTAACCTATCTACATATGATCAAACACACAACCATCAGTTTCTGAATATAAGTCCTTAAATCTTCTTTTGACTGGAACACTGCAATAAAACTGTTTCTACGAGGCAAATAGAAATAAGACGACATAACCTGGCAATCTGAAATCACTCACAAAAGATCTCTCGACTGTTGATTTATAAGCAAAGCTTGTCACTTTTGAGTTTAACAGTAAGATAAAAAATTTATTTAAAACTGACTGAAGAAAAATGATTTAATATATTCGATTCAGGTAATACATCTGAACTTTACACTAAGTTTATCATGCTTTTATACAGCTACTGAAAGAGAATTTCTAACATTTTTACGAAAATTGATCATATCCATTTATTATGTGTGCTATATTTTAATCGTTCGGACGCAACCAAGACAGTAATAATACGTCAAAAAAATGAAAATTTAATCTATTTATGTTTGCCAAGTGAAAGAAAATAATAAGTACTACAAAACAATCTAATGCATTTGCTTTCGAAAAGTTTTTCGTTCAACTTGTCTTTTTTATGGTGTGTGTTGGTATTGATTGTTGACCACTTCTTGAATAACTTGCAGTAATAAATGCTAGGGCAATTGCAAAACATAAGTGAAAATCCTTTTACACCTTTTTAATTCTATCAAGTAGTTGAAATAATGTGTTTTTTTTTTTTGAAAATCACATGCCACAATAATTTTTTTCTAGTCAAGTGTTCACTGAGGGTAGAGAAGCAACATAGGGCCGTTAAAATATTTTTGAATAACCTATTTATGGCTGTCCATAAATGGTAACTTCGCATATTTCACCAACTTATTAGATAATGTACCACTGTATATTTAGATTTTGTGTTAGTGGATAATTTAAAATCGGGATTTTTGTTATCATAAGATCACCGTTTAAGTGCCTTGATCATAATCATAGAAAGTTTGGTTAAATCCTTAGTTACAAAGAGTAAGCTTTCTTATTAAAAATTTTTGCCACTGTACAGTACATGTAACTAACTATTTGTAATGGTTTATTAAAGTTCTGCTGAATCACCAATTCTTCTAAAAGCGATTTATAAGCATCAAAAATTGTTTAGCCAAGTATTCTTTTTACTAGTATATTACAATCTAAACTTTCGCTGAATCCTTTTTTTAAGAAATTTTTCTAATAAGACTTCATTTTTTTTCTCCCTGTAAAATAATTGATCAAGCAGTGATTTTAGCATGATCGACCGAAAAATGAAACAGTTAGTTCTAAAATCAAAACATTTATAAATTTTTGTTGCTAGCAGATATGAAGTATTGGCTAAAAGTACAACTTACATAAATAAACATGTCAGT
>NC_031495.1:50546135-50546730 GCF_000237925.1 Schistosoma mansoni
ACAGTATAAAATGTCATTATTGTTATCAAGATAAACATTATGGAAGAATATTTGAAAAAAATTACTAGAATATAAGAAAATTAATTACATATTATATTCTAGAAAAACAAGAAAGGCCTCTTAAATGTCGCTATTCATTTTCCTACTTCCTCAATTTTATTCATCTGGAAATATGTGTTAGAGAAATTTTTTTTGGAAATAGTCAACATTTAATTAAATTTAAAGATAAGTGTATTTTTATCTGTATCCATGAATATATACTAAATATTGTACATATGTTAATGTATAGTATATAATTAAATTGATGGAACATTTCTTTCTCTTTTCTTCAATTTCATCAAATAACCTGTAAATAAATAACCTTTTCAAGTACACTAATATGCAGTTTTATTGTTCTCATTTTAAAATTTTAGATCATTTTTAAATTAATGAACTATAAATACAGTATTTTAAGTAGGTAAAATTATTTTAATTAGAAGAGGTTTTGTGGAGATTTCAGTATATTTTATAGTTGAAATCATGAGTCAATTGAAGCTAGACCACCATGGAAAACCTGGATGCACTGGACGGCCGTTTCGTTCTATTGTAGGACGCC
>NC_031495.1:50546930-50620702 GCF_000237925.1 Schistosoma mansoni
ACTTAACCGATAGACCACTGAGCCGGTTGAAGTTAGACATTAACACCGTTGGATGCCGGCTCAGCAGTCTATCGGTTAAGTGCTCTGGAGCGAGACTGGTAGATCCTGGGTTCGAATCTCGCGAGTGCGGGATCGTGGATGCGCACTGCTGATGAGTCTCATAATAGGACGAAACGGCTGTCCATTGCTTCCAGGTTTTCCATGTTGGTCTATCTTCAATCGACTCATGATTTCAACTATGATAAATTATATTAGTATAATTGATTTTTTATCAAGTAAACCATCAAATTATACAATGAATGAAGTGTAGATTGGAAATCATTAGATTAAAACTTAGTGAATGTTTTACTTGTGTTCAAGCTTGGATTTTCAATTTTCCTCTATATGAACTTTTGAATTAGAAATTTTCAGTGTTGTTTGACAGTCAATGTTTGGCAAACTAATCCGTGTTTACTAAGCAAATTACCTTTAAAATATACAAAACCTATATGAAATTATCTTAACTTACTTGAGACTTAATATTCTATTGTAATATTATACAAAAGTTTTTAAGTTATATTATGAACAATAGATTTCACTGAACCTCGTTCAATTACTCGGTTATTTCAAGTTAAAATATCTATGAAGATTAACATATATATTTCCTAAACTATGAAAGTTTTTAAACTAAATTGCTTTGATTGAGGAATCCCATTTAATGAGCTGGTTTAAATAATTATGAAGTTTTCATTGTCTTTCTAGACATCATTAGCAAATGCTTTCCTACTATCTCAAAACCAAATTGTTTGCTTGAGATTCATAGAATTATATATCATCATTTCGAATAATTTTTATTTTGAGTGGTTTCCACAAATTAAAGTCAACAAATTTTTAAATTACCCACTTTCACGTGTAAGAGGTACATTGCAAAATATTTTACTTTATTCATATGTCTCCCATACGTATGATTTTAAAAATAACTTCCATTTTGTAGTCCCAATATTTTCTTTTATGTTCTACCGTGTAAATATTTATTTTTTTGTATTTCTTCTAAGTATCCAATAATGAATATTTTGTTCTCATGTATCAATATTTAGTTATATAATTCAAAAAAGTGTTTTTTATATATCCGACAGTTTTATTTATACTCACTCAAAAATCCATTAAGTCAAATCTTTTGTGTTTCTAATACTAATAGATCTATTTTCCCATATTTTATTTACAGTATAAAACTGATCATGTAACAGAAATAAATAAACCACCTCATTGGTCTGTTGACTCAAGATTTTCAATAAATAATTATTCGAAAGCTAGTCAAAATGGCTTCCTAAATCACACTAATCATCCATCGATCAAAATATACACAGAATCTGAAGTGCAATCTGTTCCAACTTATGATGAATATTCTTTCACAAATGAAACCAACAAAGCTGAGGTAACTACTAAATTTATAGAAAATAACGATTTATGTTTATATTTAATACCACTTAAGTAAATGTATTTAAGTATGTATATATTTGAAGTATACTTTATTGTGTAGGTAGACAACATGAAATGTGCTAATACCATAACATTAACCCCATCAGTTTTTCATTCATCAATCTTTATTTTATTAGCAATTATCATTGTTCAAGTAATCTAAACACTTTCAGAAGATAAAGAGCGTTTAATGAGGGCATTAACAAAGTTATATATTTTTTTAAATATTCGTTAATTGCTTGTCAGGATAATGAATTGGTTAAAATACATAAGTAGCATGATTACAATAACTTATTATATGATGAACTACTATACAATTTGTCTCAAAAAAAATATAATCCTTCGATTCAGTTTAAAGTATGCATGATTTTTCTTTTACAGTGCGGTGAAATTGTTTTTCTTCCTTTAGTAACTCATATTCATGCTTTTCAGATGAGTTAATCGGGAACTTCATTTTTCTTCCCTTTTAATGCATTCGAAAGAAAAACGGAACAACCATTTAAATATTACGTTATAATACTATCACATTTTAATTCAGTAGTCAAGTATGTTAATACGCTATAGAATACAAGGAGGTGGATATTCAGTCAAATGATCAGCTCGTTGCTTTCAACTGAAACTTATTGAAGATAATCTACATGACATACTTGTCATAATATTGACGGTGACATAACAATTTCACTTAACCTCGAGTCGGCGTTGCAGAAATATAATGTTTTCCTATCCTAAGACACTTTTTGTGAATGTGATCTCAGCTAAATTAATCACTCAGACTCGTATTGCATAGGGATTATTGTTGATTTAAAGTATAATGTAATTTTTAACTATCAGCATAGATAGTTACTAAGATTTTTCAATACTAAGGTTCACGCCATGGTCTGAATTTATTTATTTACCACTGCATACCCGTTTCGTCCTAAAGTGGAGCTCCTCAGCAGTGCACACCCACTACTTCATCAGGCGTTGAATCTAAGCTCTTGTGGGGTCGCAGAAATTACCTAAACTTCAGACAACTGAGTTGGAACATAATGGTTCATATTTCTAATTTTGGTCAATCAACACTGTTGCGCGACAATCACCCATTGCCATTCGCGGTATTTGTATCATGCCCATCGCAGTTGAACCTCACTGGTCATGGCTTCTTGATTTAACATCTGGAATTATCTCCTAAAGTTAGTCGCTAATGAGTACATGGTAATTTCTAGCATAGGTGGCCGTGGAGACTATTGAATGTCTTCTACTTACATACAAATAAGTTTAAACTTCAACTGATTACTTGTTAACTACGAAAATGCTACTTGCTATCAGAATTCAGTAAATAAACAGACCACGATAATGGGTCATATTCGATACTACTGAAAAATGATCTTCCAGTTTGCTGAATAATGATACTTATATGTTTATCATCATAACCGGAATAATAAACCTAGTTTCAGCTTTACTGTTTAAACGTTTTATCATATGTAATATCATATCTTTGATGCACAAAAACTAGTACTCAAGGGTATATTATGACCAAAAGATGTTAAACTTGTCAATATGCTATATGAACTGTTTCGCATGTATTTAATAATTTGGCAAACATTTTTTATCTTCTTGCTAAAGAGTACTTTAGAATACTGAAGCTATCTTAAATAATATGCACAACTGACATAGATTACACTAATATTTAAACTTATCTTTGTTAGTGAATTAAACTCCATAAGTTTGTTATCTTAAATCTATCTATTTAACAATAAATTACATTTTAAGCACTATATATTTCACAACTGATATCATCTAAAATTTAATAAGTATATACAAACGTAGCAATTTTCTTCAATTAAATTTCAGGTTATCATTTCACAATATTGAAAAGAATAACTTTTGTGTGTGAGGTACGGTAAGGACAAACTGTCTACGTAAGCTACTGTAAAGAATATAGTTCAACGTAAATAGCAACTGTTACAAATCAAGCTTCTGTGCTAAATATTTGTGTCATGCTTAAACATATCGAAATAACATATGTTTTAATGTGTAAAAATCCTATTTATTAAGAACGGATGGAAAGCAGACACTTTTTTCAAATTTAGCTACGCAAATACATGTATAGGTTTTACAATTAACGAATCCGTACTTCAGTTCACTTATTCTGCATCCCACCGTATATGGATTGTAAATAATGTTAGGACAAGGACATTTTGAGGCATTTATTTGACAAATAAGTTTATTGGTCAAGCTGTAAATATCAATAAATGTACATGAATAAGTGATACAAATCAGAAATAAAAATAAAGGAGCTCACTAACACTGGTAATCTCATTAACTAAAATACTAGTCATTCAGAAGAATCTGAACACTTCTTGTTTTCCAAATATAGACTTTCACTATATATTCAGTATATATAATTTCACTTATTTATGTCATGTCATATGATGCCAATTTATTCAGAATAATAAATCATATCAATTTTGATCTATAATTAGACTTTTAGTGTTAAGATTTCAGTTTGTTCTCATCATTTTATAATCTAAAATATCCGTCATGTAAAAACAATATTGTCTAGAAACTGTAGTCTGATGACATTTCCTTCATTTCCTTTTAAATGATTAAAAAGACTATAATAAGAAAATTGGTTTGTTTACTTGATCGTTCATAAATATTTCATCGACATTTTCTTACTCGTATAGAATTACGATTGACACCGGGTATTTTTTAAAATTCAACTTTTAGAAGATGTTTAACTATATTTGTATACATAATCACCTGATCTAAAACACTAAATCATTATTAAAATGAAAGTGAATTGAGTTAAAGATGAAATAATGAAATGTCATTGGAATCGTTGTTTTTTCTTCATCATACAACTCAAAACATAGAAATAGAATTTTCTTACATTCATTTATTTCATGTTGTATTAATTGTACCTATCCACTTTTGATTATGACGAGAGCATTCTGGACTCAATGAAATACAAATCTTTCGTTGTCTCTCTTATATGTCGGTTTTTCGCTGCTGTACTGCTTGTTGTATAAATTGAACGAAAAAATATTTCTATTCATTTAGTTCCTAGTCGTTGCTTTGCACAAATATATCAGTTTTACAGGTACAAACAAATCTATACCAAATAAGTGGTAATTCGTCAGTATAACAATTTATCTCATTACTTTCTTTAAAACTAGTAATCAGTTAACGAATCCACAAATACAAAATTAAGTTTAAAAGCAAAGTTTCATAGTTAGTTAATCATAACAAAGAGTCATTTAAAAATAAGAATTGTTTAGGTTCGAAATTAAGCATTAGAATATGAATATTTGATGGTATTAGTAATGTTAGTAATTTACAGTTAATAAAATGGGTAAAGAAAAAATTAGATAACCAATTATGAAGATAGATTACTGATGATAAAATTAGAAATAAAAATTAGACCAAATTCAAAAGTGTTAAGGGACATTATAGTATCAATGCAAAGGGCCAGGATAAGTGAAAAGGTTGCACATACCTTTTTGTTTATAAAGATTATGTTTATTGATATGAATACCTATGATTTCTGTTATATGTAGGAAATGAACTTCCAAGGCATAGGAAGTTTGATAAATAACTCTGAAAGTTAAGTTCATATCGATGTTGTGACCGTTATGGACTAAATGTCCCAGAATGAAGTCTCTTGTTGTTTTCCTTTATCTTTTGTTAAACCGATATGAATATTGTTCAGTTTACAACGCTTATGTTTCCTGTTTGTTTCTTGTTTGAATAATGTCTTTTTTGTATATGTGGCTTCAAAATGATAAATTATTGAGTTATAACTTTTGAAGCCAAGGGATATAAACTCTGCACCTAGTTCCATAGATTTTTGCACCATATTTTCATACAGAGAGTGATTACAGGCTCATAGTGTAAAAGGAATATTTTAATAATAATAATATTTATGACCTATCACAGCTTACGATTATATAGTTAAGGTTATTTTGGGCAAAAAACATTACTACTTGCTTAAAAGGATATTTAGCTCTTCTATGTAATTTGAAACGAAATAATATCTCATTTTCTGGAAAAGCAAATCGGTTTTGATAGCCTGAGTAGTTTGAGATCAGTTTAAGCGGCCTTTATTTCCTGTTGATGCAAGAAAAAACTCAAATTTTTACTTTGTCAGCTTGATGACTAGCTATATTAGCTCCCTTGTTATTGTACTGTGATACAGATAGTAAACTGACAATATACATTCAAACCTAGTTGTCTCATAACTAGGTAATTATTCATCATCCTTCTGATACCTTGAATATATCATTTAGGCCGAAAATCAATGGTTTTATCACCATACCTTAAACATGTGTTCCTTATACATCACCAATTTCACGCTGTCTAAAAATATTTCAAGACATCATCATACAAATCTAAAGCCTTAGTTTGTATACAAATATATAATAAATCTCAAAAATAAATGGAACGTTTTTCCATTATTGTCACATGACCAGCAGTAATGACCAAAATCAGATCACACCATGAGATTAGAAAGATGAAAAAACCTTTTGGAATTCTTACATCATATCTCATACATTTTTGCAATCTATTCTTTCCATAGTTTTGATAAACATCAAAAATACAACATATTGTAAAATACGGCAATTTCGAATGAATAATAATAGTTATGAATTCACTTAGTATTGTTTGTTTGAATCTTCCCATTGATGCTTAGAACCGCAACTGGTCAGTCTCTAATTGGTATATGTACATACTGTGCGTATTGCCTCGATATAGCCTTATTTCATAAGCATTGTAAGCAAAGATGGACAGTGGCTAACAGTGGAATCCAGGACGCACGTTTGAAGCGAAAGGTACTGGGTTCGAGTCTCAGAGTGAACATCAACTCTGAGATGCAGGTACATCCTTCTGACGAGTACAAATAGGACGAAGAGCGCGTCGTGGATTCCACTGCTAGCCACTATCCATCTTTGCTTACAATAATGGTTATAGTTGTGTATAATCCTTTAAATATTATTTTCTAAACATTTTACAATTTCTCTGAAATGTTTGTTAATAAACTTTAGCCTAAATATTTCCTTTCTCTTATTCTTTTTTATTTTTGTTGAAAACATGAATTAGGCGGAATACTATAACTTACATTTATCTTTTATGTTTGACTATTAAGCTAATATTAAATGATGAACATTAATTATCTTTACTTTAATTTTTATCATGATTGATGATTTTACTTTGTGGAATTCACTTTCGATTTTGAAAGACTAATAATTTGGTAAACTGTAAACATATAAAACTTCATTATAGTTAATAGGTACACTTGAGAAAATGTCAGGGATTGAATGTTAAACAACTTCAAAGCTTCATCCAGTAATCGTGTCAACAATTCTTCAGCGCAATAATTTAAATCGAATGAATATATAATGTTTTACGATCAACTTAACACTAAAAGCTTATCTAATCATATTCAGATGTTGATTTCAGTAAGAAAATGTGAGTCAGTTATGTGTGAATAGTGTGGACATTTCACGATATGAAAAAGAATGTGTGTGTATCTGCCAGTACAAAATCAACATCTGTATATGACTAAGTAGGCTTGCAATGTAGAGTTTTTATGAAATATTATGCGTCTTTAGTAATTTTGATTTTTATTATTATCTTGAAGAAGTTCAGACAAGCTTATTGAACGAAACGTCGAAATTACTTAAATCTCAATCTCTAAAATTATCGTTAATATAATTTTTGCATATAATTTCTTCTATGAACTCGACACCTGATTTCTGTCAAACTATTCGTTCAAATACTGTTGAGTATTAGAAAATATATGAAACCTCATTTTTAAGAAAAATTTAATTTTTTGAACTGATTTAGAAAGTTAAACTGCTATGAAAAAGACATAACAATTTCACATCTGAGCATTTCGATAGCTTATCGATGTAATGTAACGTGAAACTCGATCTCCCTACATATTCGTTTGGATCACAATAAGTCATGGATTGAAGTTTTAGCCAGACTAGAGTCATGGATATACTTTTTAACCAGACTTTCGAATGTTTTCTATAGAATTACACCAATCACTCAGAGCTGTCTAAATGAGCTTCCTTCTTGATATTCGTTAAATTGTAAGACATTTCATTCTTCTATATTATCTTATGTTCAGTATTCTCTTGTTTTACAGGTCCTCTTTTTGTTGAATATTTAAAGCTTGCTGATAAGAAACAAAGCTCTGCTTGCATGTAGAATATATATATCCATTCTAATTACTTTCCAACTTTTAGAAAACTGTGAATAATCATCCAAGTTTCAGCTTTAAACAGACCAACTCTTGGATCTACGTACCTGTTAAAGATTAATCTCAAGCTTCATAAATTTATGACATCAATTGAGGAACTATGAGTGATAATATATTACCGATGAAAAAGGTTTACGGTATTTAAATACTTACACGACATTTATATAAAATACTAGGATGGAATCTTCAAAAAATTGTTTAAGCATACTAACTCATTTCTTTATTTTCATACTTGTTTGTAGCCTATTCGAACGGCAGATGAAACTCCTATTTTAGGAAGGGGAACAAGAACACACATATTGACTGAAGATTCGGCTTTGCTATCAAACAAATCGCCTAACAAATATGGATTTTGGCCCAATTCAAACCAAATTTCACCTACTGTTTCACAACAGGTGAATCTATCTACAAAACAACAGGATAACATTTCTCAATATAAAAGGTAAGTAGTTATGTTGAGTTGTTTGAATTCCGACTGCGACAAAACAGCATGTTAGTGTGGTGCAAAAGTAATTAACGGAGGCTATAATCAATTAAATTCCCTGAGATATATCTCTTTGGATGAAAAAAATGTAAACCTTTTCAGATGTTCATGTTAAATTACATGACAGCCATACAGCTTTAGATGAAGAATTTCGGTTTGTTTAATAGTCATGAGCGGTAGTCATCGAATGTAAATATTTGTTTCAATCTTGCAAAGACATCCTACAAATATAATTAAACGGAATTAGACCTGAACCAAGTAGAAATAATAACATTATTTCGGTTTCACTAAATGGAGTTGCAACGGTGTTACACGGACTGAAGTTTAAAGCTTCTTTCAAGAAAAATAAGACATAAAAAAAGACATAAAAAAAAGTTCTGAAAGTGTCGGCA
The DNA here is from genome assembly GCF_000237925.1 of Schistosoma mansoni. Taxonomy (NCBI): domain Eukaryota; kingdom Metazoa; phylum Platyhelminthes; class Trematoda; order Strigeidida; family Schistosomatidae; genus Schistosoma; species Schistosoma mansoni. The sequence goes on from NC_031495.1 coordinate 50,555,515, forward strand.
TTGAACCCTGAAAATAACTATTAACATAACAAAATTGAATACATAAAAGCACCGAAATTTCAAAAATTTTCTCAGTGTAACAGTTATGAGAAAATGAACGATGTTCGGTATTGATTTACACTTTACAATTTTACATGAGAATAGATTACTCTTCAGATCATTGAATCACAAAACAAAAGATAAAGGATTTTTTCTAGTGCCAGAATTCTTTAATTTATTATATTCAGGGGAATTGGAAAAAGTGCACCGCAACAGTCTAAAATAATCGGTGAAAGCACCATAGGTTGGTGAGATTATAGTCTCCTGTACAAATTCTTTCCATTTTTCCTCATTGTTTTAGAACTATATAACTGACTTTACTGTATAAAATGCTGTCCTTGAACTAAGCTTTATAGAGTCAAAACATTTAGCTTAAAAAATATACACTAATGAACTTCTATTGAACCTTAAGCCTTAAATCATTATGTTCGCTTATTAGCTGTTATTTTTAAAAAACATATGAATAATAAAATTTAAAAAGTTACTTTTAATGATACAGAAGTAAAACTAGAACTATTCTGCAGATATGCTAAAATATTTCATTTCACTTTTCAGCTTTCTTTTAATTATTCCGATTTAAGTAAAAAGAAACTCGGAAGACATCATGAATAAAACTCTTATCATCAAGTATTAAATATTCATTGGTGATGTCAACAAGATAATTAATTACTTAACACTTTCAAATAATCACCCTAGAGATAGTTACCTTAACTATGAACAGCTGTTAGCCCATTATGTCTAAAGTTTTAGAGAAAATACATTTGACAGTAGGCTGTATATTGACGAACACTTATTTATTAAATATTTATGTTTTGAAGACTCAAATAAAGTATTTGTTTGCTATTTTCAACTTATTTGTTAGTATGAAAACGATCTTTCACTCGAAAATTTCATATTGTTTAGATTTAGCAATAGTAAATTTCTTTTCAAAAGTCTTACCATTTTACTTATGGGTTAGGAAAATTAGTGTTTAACAAGGTCTATAGTTTGTAACTATTGAGATTCTTATCAGTGAAATATATCCTAAATGATGCTTAACTGACAAACACCAAAATGTTTCATAGAAAAACTTGTATCACAAAGGGGTTTTTGTGGAGATTTTAGTAATTTTATATAGTTAAGACCATGAGTCAATTGAAGCTAGACCACCTTGGAAAACCTGGAAGCAGTGGACGGCCGTTTCGTCCTAATGTGGGACTCCTCAGCAGTGCTTATCCACGATCCCGCCTCGCGGGATTGACTCATGATCCTAACCATATAGAAAGCTTGTACCATAAATTGTAGGTTGATAAGCATCAAAGAAAATGAATATAGATAAAGTACCTTCAAAAAAAAAATATATATATATATAGCATTTGCAATTCACCTGTTATACACGGCTGATCCTTCAACAGAGCTTCTGTTTCATATTCTTAGCTTTCCGAAGATAATTACCATTCTTTATTTTGTATCCGCTACTGGTTAGAAAATATGTTTCCTTGATAATGTACTAGGCTCAAAATTTATTCACACCTGAAACAGAAGGTAAACGAAGTGGATTTATTTCTTCATTGATTGATTTAAGTGAATTTTAAAATTTTATTTCTATGAATTACAAGATTTATTTCCGCAGATTTAACCATTACACAAACGTTTTTCTTCTAGATTTCGCGATTGCCATTTGTGTTTTTGACTGTCATTATGTATTTTTTTTGTTTTCCTAATAAAACAACAATTTAGTGATATATTTCACCAGAGAAAATCTGATAAAATGATACAAACGGATGATTTTGATGATGATTCATGGATAACTAGAAGCCTAGATTCTCCAAACAATCAGGTAATAAAATTTGTTTTAAACATTTTTTGTTTAAATAGTCAGAAAAATGATTTCAATCACTTGAAAGTTAATTTAAAAGATGCTTGATAAAATTCATTATGTAGGAAATTTCTATCTTATCAAAATATCCATTCAAGTTATAGATATTCCCATCGGTTTAATTTTATTTAACAAAAAACTCTCCATGTCAAATTTGTGCTGCTTATGAATTATATCACTGTTGATGATAATCACTTTGTTGTTTTAAACACCAAAATTCACTGTGCGCATGAAAATTGATAATCCATATTATTTTATATGGATCTTATTTCCCTCTTATGATGGAAAATTGTTACTTGTCTATTTTTAAAGATAAAACCCGGTGATAGATGAACGAGAAAACACTTTTATCTTGATTTGCTAGCAAAATAAAAGGCGCGAGTCATCATTCAGTATTTTTAATCTTTTAAATTTGTTGTTTAGCACTTACAATTTGTAAAACTCAAAGGGGTGATAAAACCATAGAAATATTAGGGAATGGACATAAATCTTGTGTACACAGTGGTCGAGTTTGGAACGGTGGATCGCCATAGCTTCAACTATGTACAAACTCCTCGTCGAAACCTTTTCAGAGTCAGTCCTTTTTACTTTGTAGGTGATTTTGAATGACAATTCATTTGGTGCGGTGTGACCCAAGCTAACCATGTGTTTAAGGACTGAGTTGATAATTAATTTGTATTCCTTTGAGATATCCATGCAGGGTAGTGTTCGTATATTCGTTTACCAAGTACACTGATAAATGTACATTGAAGTGATCTAAATAGGCATTTCATCTTGAACACAATGTTGAATGAGTTACTTGCTGGAGAAAATAGTTCGGAACTCTGATGAATAAAACGTCTTTCTCAGGGATCTAGATAGTAGTAGATAGTCTATTGCTTCCCCCACGAGACTTGATAGTCACTGATTCTGTCATATTTAGAATCATTAGTCATTTAATATAACTGAGAATTATCAAGTTACAGTGCAAAAGCAGCCGATTTTTAATAGTTCTACAGATGATAACAATTTTTGACAGAAATAATACTTCAAAGATGTCTTCATAATCATGACAATCTCATGTCATATCGTTTTTTGTCAAACAGTATTATAATATGCGAGAAGTTATAAAGTGATAATGCTACTTTGAGTGTTTTAACCTTATTTACAACTAAATGCAAAAAGTTGTGACGATCCACGCTATTCTATAAACAATCAACTTTGAAACTGACCAAACAATGGAATCATAATTAATTGAACTAATCTGTTAACTTGTCTTTTGATGTCTAATATGATTCAGGGACTACTGTTTAGATCACCAAATAATAAAACGTCTTTGTGAAAGTTTTGGGACCTGAGTATAACGATTTTGTTAACGAACCGACCATATGACTTCCAGTGGAAGTGAAACTACTGGACAAATTATAAGGTAGATTGCAGAAACTTTAATGTATAGCATTTTGGTTTGCATCAATCGTTTCCAAATTAATGGAATTGAAGAGTTTTTAATACAAGTAACAAAGATACTTAGGATGTTTTCTGTTTATAATAACGTATTCTTTTAATATTTACGTTGGCATAATTCATGTCTAACAGACTTCTATGTCGACTGGAATTAGAAACAGTTACTTCATTGATAATTTACATCATTATCTATTTCCATAAATTTATCTTACGAATTATTCTCATTTTACAAGGTTTATAAATATTCTTTAAACCTCATAGTGATGGTTCTTTCAATGTTAGTTATAAAACAACTGATGAGAATAGATGAGTTACAGGAAAAGTAAAAATGGTAACTGTCTAGATCGATTTATATAAAATACCATCAGCTGATTTATATGAAACTATTCGTTAGGTTTCATTGATTTTCCTCTAGATTCATGATACAATTCTATAAGAGTGACTACATATTTTTATGACTTTTGAGCCAAAAAAGATATGTTCTTATGAGTGACACTGGATTGTTACTGTTGTCTACTATGCTAATAAGATCTAATAATAGTGTTTAGAATACGATAAAAGCAATGGAAATTACATGAAAAATAATATTTAGACAATTTCATGTTGAAGTTAATCTCACATCCAGGTAGTTTTGCACCTATTGAAAAACTAACCAAACAAAAATGTGTACAACAATATCATTTTATAAGTAAATGTCAAGTATTTTGACAAAATCCACTACAGGTTATATAAATATTTATATTGTTTGCAACTAAATTTATCCAATCATGCTATCCAAAAATTTGATCATATTCATTATAACAGAAGAAATGCCAAAAAAAAGCTAACCCCTATATGAAATGAAATGTTCGATAAAATGACAAGAACAAAAATACACATATTCTACTTCAATCATTGTCCATTCTTTTTTTGATAAGTTGGTATATATAACTTTTATTGCATGTTTATTTATCATCGTAATTAAACAAGACAGTGTAAATAAACATGTTTATACTGGTTTGCATTATTGATATTAACTAACCTCAACTGAATAAGAGTAAAAATGTAACATTTTTTTTATCTGGACATGTCAATCATTCGACGATTAACTGAACGATATATATAAATATATAACTCAAATACGATAAATAAATCATTCTGGTACTGTTAGATACATTTTGAAAATGTTACAAACTAACAGAAATGTTAAACTATTCTGGAAATTATAGATAAAAATATCATCGTTTTCTTTTTGTTTTTTCGATTTATTTAATGCTTTATTGACAATAACTGATAATAAATCTGAAGTTTTGAGCAAACCGATGGTATCATAAGCTAATGAATGTATATTTACTTGATCTTCCCATTGATACACGTAAAGATCTGTTATTGTGTTAAAAATGTTGAAACATCAATAACTTCACCACGAACCTTCAGTGTCACTATCAGCCTATAATAGTAACTCATGAAAGTCTTAAATTTTGCATATGAAATTCTAGGGATCTTTGTAACTTTTCTCTAAAAGTATTTATCTATTAAGACAATCTGTATGCTGTATGGCAGTTTGATTATTTGTTCTCTAAAGACTATTTTAGCACTTAACGTCAGAATAGCAGTAAACATTGGGTCTGTATATTGATTTCACTGTTAGTGCTTATATATGTTTATATACTATAAGTTCACGATACTGCTATGTGGTGGTATTACGTATTCTCTATTCATTGGCCAACTGTGACCAAGATGAATTTTGTCTACCCATGCTGTGTGATATTCATTTTAATAGTAGTAATGTTAACTTTGGTTTATTACTATCTAATAATTATTCCGTTAATGTATATCTATAAAACCAACTATAAGAGAATTTTTTATCCTATTAAATAGTATTACGTTTGTTGTGTTGACAGTAAGTAATTGAACCTAGATTTAAGACATTTATATTTCTGAACTAAAACTTTTCAAAGACTCAATAATAGAGTGTCATATTGACGTTCAAAATTACTGTAAATGTAGCAGAAAGATAGGTAGAGATTTATTAATGTCATCGTACGATGAATAAATTGTGTACCATTTAAACGTCATTCTTATTTGAATGACAGATTTAAGCATTTCTTTGCTGCTCAAAATCTTTGTATACATAAAACACACTGAAAAGTATCAGATTTCCAAAGAATTAAATATTTACATCGTTTAGACAGTCATCTGATTTTGATTTTAACATTTTTATTCGAAATAGAATAGATTATATCACGCACCCTTTGTACAATTATTGTTTCAGTCGAAAAAATGATGAAACTTCTATCAAAATAGTATTCATAAACGAAACGCAAGCAATTTGCCATCTAATAACGATCTATTTAAACTATCAGGAGTGGTTTTTTTGTGGAGATTTAGTATTTTCATAGTTGAAAGCGTGAGTCAATTGAAGCTGGACCACTAGGGAAAACCTGGAAGCACTGGACGGCCGTTTCGTCCTATTGTGGGACTCCTCAGCAGTGCGTATTCACGACCTCGCCTCGTAAGATTCGAACTCAGGACCTACCAGTCTATTTGAAGTTCCTTTTTTTATTATTCACAACTTGATCAGCCTCCTTCTAGTGTTCAAAACACTAGGTATAAGTTATTATGAGTATACATATTCATACAATTACACGCATATATATCGGCCAACATTATTAGCTTGTATAACAGAATAAATTGTCATTTTATTTTACGATGAGTTGAGAATTTCATGCATTTTCATTCTGTTAACAGAGGTGTTTATTATAAGCACAAAACGAAAAGCATCTGTACAGTGTAGATATGATAAAAATTTCAGGTCTGAAATTTTTATTGTATAGAAGTTAAACTATCAGCTAAAATGAATCGTGATTACATTTTAGAGTTTGTTATAAAGAAACGAAACATTAGTATGAATAAATAGATCTGCTCCTAATAACTTCACTAAAAAATAAGTTTAAGAATGCCTCTCGAGTTGGCTATTTTTGAACAGTTGTTAAATCAAATGGAATTTGACTGTTGGCAGTATATTAATATTTCATAAGTTGGTTCTTATTTTTAGATTCCTAGCTAAATAGTTTTTGTTTAGTCGTCTACTTTTCAAGCCTTGGAAGCATTTAACTCTTATAAACCACTTTGTACCTTTATTGCTATTTTGTTACTTATAAAAAGATAAAGTATCACCAATAAATACAGTTAATTTCTAAAAGGTCTCATCGTCTTTCTAGAAGTTGTAATTTCAATTTTCAAGGCTGTAGAAGAGTTCTATCTGGTGTTGAATGGCTTGTAGCCTCTTTTCTGACTGCATCATGCTTGTTTGTATTTAAAATAAAATTAACATAATATGTAACAAAATTATATTTCTTTCAAAGAAACATATAAATACAACTATTGCCATAGATTTTATTTATTTAAATAAATAATTAGCCTCTTACAGATCTCTATCTTAATCTTTTTTTCTCAATGATATACTATTTAAATTCACTTAGTATTGTTTGTTTGAATCTTCCCATTGATGTTTTACGACTGCAACTGGTCAGTCTCCAGTTGGCATATGTTCATACTGTGCGTATCGCTTCAATATTGCCTTAATTCACAAGCATTATACGCAAAGATGGACAGTGGCTAGCAGTGGAATCCACGACGCGCTCTTCGTCCTATTTGTACTCGTCAGAAGGATGTACCTGCATCTCAGAGTTGATGTTCACTCTGGGACTCGAACCCAGTACCTTTCGCTTCAAATGCCATCGCGTTATCCACTTGGCCACTGAGTCCTGATAGCCACTTGCTTGTGCAATGGGGTGAAGTTGAAATTCACTTAGTATCGTTTGTTTGAATCTTCCCAGAGATATACTATTTAATTTATCGATAGATAATGCTTCGGTGAAATAGATATCCAACAGCTTTTAAGTTTGAATCAATACTTTTTATTTAATAAAATCTAACATTTTTCTTAATTTCCATGGGACAGTATTCAGTAATAAATGTTGGATGCAGGAAACAATTGTAATTACAGATGTATTCATTATATAACAACCCATAATTTGAATACATTAGTGCGTACCTAAAGTTCTCTATTCATATTTTAAGATAAATTGAACAATTCGATTTTTTTCTGTTTACCTTATCAAACAAGTATTATCAAAAAAATATGTAGACAATAAAATAGTCAGCTTTTTATGCAACAATATAAATATCATATATCTGTTGTATACTACTTATTATATATATAAATATATTGATAATATTTATTACAAAACATTTAACTTCAGTATGTGTTAGAAAACTGGATTAGTTCAATGGTACTTTTTATAACAGAAATTTGTTCAACCAAATCCCTGACATTTATGTTATAAGTTTACCTACCATCAAAAAAAGCGTGAGTTTAAGGACTGATAATAAAAAAATTGGTGATATATTCAAGATGTACGAAAACTAATTGTTTAACGTTTTACAGCGTATTACTATACTGTTTTTTTTGTCTACATAACTGCATTAAAATTAGCTTTGAATATGGTTTGAAACGGAAAATTGTAAATTTCATGCATTACGTTCTGGCTAGACAAAGTGTTTAAAAAAGTGCAGATAAAAATGGATATAACGGTTTAAGAGTAATAGACCAAGCGTTATTAGGCTATTTTATCACAGTCAAAATACGTCAAGCTATTTGTACAATTATACTTACACTTCAACCTGTTGGTTTTATTTTATCACAAAAACTAATTGTCTGAACTTTCTACGTTAGCAATATAAAGTAGAGATTTATAACCGCGAAAACTGTCCTATGATACTTACTTGGTAAAGCGTTTAGTCTATCGGCATATCATTTACAGAAAACGAAGAAATAGTAAACTAATAACATTTGCTTTAATGGTATATTCATATTTCCATTTTTGTGAAATATTATCGCAACAATAAAACATTTAAGATATGTGATAGTTGATTTTATATATTTCCTCCCCTAATTATTTATTATTTACGAGGGTTTTTTGGTTGAAACTAGTTTCAATTGCCCATAGTTAGATCATTTCTTTATATTTTGACGTCACGCGATCCTGCGTAATGCTGTGTGCTCAAATTAAGACTTTTTGTCATATCTAGAAAAAAGGTTGAGTGGTTGCTTCCTAATAAGTTGTAACTCATTTGAAAAACGTTTGGTAGAAAAGCACTTTATTGTTTGACGTAAGAATGGCTATTTCGAACAAAAATATTTAAAAAATCAGTTGTTTAGTGAGTGAAAATAAAATTAGTGTTTACTCAACTACAACTTCTGTGCCATTATTTGCGTTTAATAAAAGTATTCTTGTATGAAGTTGTTGCTTGGATCTACTACACATGTTTCATTTATTGTAATCTTGAGCGATTAGAGTATTTCATCTCATCTTCAGTCACCAAAATGACCAGTTAATGAAGGATAAAGGTATAATTAACCTTGAAAAATAACCAGGACAATTCAAACAATCTGTTGGCTTAGGAAGTGAGTTAAACCAAATGATGCTTCATCTATAATCGCAGTACTTGTACACAAACACGACTTTAATTGAGACTGCTAAAAATATTACCCACTTGCTGATCAGTTTTGAGAGTGAAATATTTTGGTTGTCCAAATTGTGCCCGAAAATTCGATCAATCAATTTAACATGAAGCGAAATTACAAAGTTTTTACACTTTTATGAAAATTTTACCTAGCCATTATAAAAATTGAAAACTATGGAAAATCGTAAATATGCTAACGAACTAACCTGACCTATCAATGAAACGATCGAAACAACCGCCCACTTGTCAGATAATAACATAATAGTTGAATTCATGAGTCAGTTAAAGCTAGACGATCACGGAAAATCTAGAAGCACTGTACGGCTATTTCTTCCTAGTATGAGGTTCCTCAGAAGTGCGCATCGGCGATTCCGCCCACAGGATTGGAACCTAGGCCCTTCGATCTCGCGCGTGAACGCCTAACCTCCAGACCACTGAACCGGCATCCACTGATGTTAATGTCTAACTTCAACCAATTCACGAAATTGTACCACCACCCATCATTACCTTTAGTGAGTTACTATCTCACAACAGACACGATTCCAGGTTTTCCACGGTGGTCTGGATTTAATAGACTCATGAATTCAACTATTAAATTACTACGATCTCCACAAAACCCTCTATTTAAAAATAATAACATTTTTATGTGTTTGAAACCAAACAGCTTCATTTATTGATACTATTAGTCGAGATACAATAGTAGTTACATCCTAAAACAGAATACAAAACTATTTAGATAACTTTTTCAAATAGGTGTATTACTGAAACTAATGCATAAATATGAATAATAAAAACTCCTAAATATATACGGCATACAACTCAAAATCTATTGATTTTGTTGAGAGCTTATCATCATTAGTTCATTTACTGAATTCTATTGCTAGTCTGAGCCTATTTAAGAAATTATGTTTGAGTTGATATCTTTACAACTAAACAAATACTTATGGAATGGATTATTGGATGATATATCTTGAATGAATGCTTGTATTTCTTTTTAACACACAACAGTTTTTCGTACGAAAAATACACTGTAAATCAATGGGAATATAGACTACACTGTTAAAAGAGGTTCGATATGTGTTCTTCACATGAAAAAAGACAATAATTTCATATTTCTTTTTGTTTTTATGGTGTAACAATGATCTAAATTACTGATTGACAAATATCGGATACAGTATTATGAACATGGCAGTAACATTCTAATAAAATGTTTATAAATGCTTTTTTTTATTGTAAGTACCATACTCAATTCAAATAGCTTTAAAATATCAAGCAATACTCTTGCTGAAATCTAACAACGTTTTATGCACAAATATGAACATAATTGACTTTGATTTTTTACAATTTTTTAAAATGATAAATGGATTGTTAAAATGTCAAAATGACTGTTGAAATTACGTAACATTTGTTGTTTAACATCATTTGGACAACATACGAGTATCGTTTGTCATAAACCATGTGAATTGAATCACCTGGTTAAAAGAAATTAAATAAATAATAAGTATAAATTCCATCGAATTTAAAATTTTTTTAACTTGGTTAAAATATGTATCCAGAAATGAATGATACATGTAACCGAAAAATATCGTAGAACATTGTACAGTTTCAAGTCTAACTCATTTCATAACATTTACTTCCAACTATAACAGTGTTCAAATTTACTTAGTATTGTTTGTTTGAATCTTCTCATTGATGTGTTTAGGACTGCAACTGGTCAGTCTCTAATTGGCATATGTGCATACTGTGCGTATTGCCTCGATATAGCCTAAATTCACAAGCATGGTAAGCAATGGAAAGATCCAAACAAACAATACTAAGTAAATTTCAACTTCACCCCATTGCACAAGCAAGTGGCTATCAGGACTCAGTGGCCAAGTGGATAACGCGATGGCATTTGAAGCGAAAGGTACTGGGTTCGAGTCCCAGAGTGAACATCAACTCTGAGATGCAGGTACATCCTTCTGACGAGTACAAATAGGACGAAGAGCGCGTCGTGGATTCCACTGCTAGCCACTATCCATCTTTGCTTACCAGTGTTCAAATTTGTTTTAAGCTCCACTATATACTTGTAAGTTATACATAAGTGCCTTTACAAGTGAAAAGGTTAAGAGAAATCTTAAGATAACAGATCATATTACGTTAATCCAAAATTTGAATTCATTTTATTATTGCTGATTTTTTAAATATCCGTATAGCTTTCTGATTTAAATCTGTTAAAATTTTCAGTTCATTATACCACCGTAATCCATTTATTGCAAGTTATACGTGAAGCATCTCATTTTGTGTACTTATTCATTAGTTTGAGACCAAACATTAATATCAATTAACTTAGTATTGTTTGTTTGAATCTTCCCATTGATGTTTAGGACTGCAACTGGTCAGTCTCTAATTGGCATATGTGCATACTGTGCGTATTGCCTCGATATAGCCACTGCTAGCCACTATCCATCTTTGCGTACAATTAATATCAATTATACAAAATATATACTCTAAAAGATATGTTTTATGTGCTCTGTATCTTGTCTTCTATGTAAAGCTAGGTCGTGGATGAATGAATAAAGAGAAAAATACATTTTTAAAAAATACAAATGCTGCTTTCATACGTTCTGTTTCATATAATACCATGCTGAATGAACTTGAGTTCCAGTTTAAAGGTCCTTAAAATAATTTTGTCGTAAAGTGAATTATCTTTTTATTTACCATATCGTTTTATTAATATTTATTGTTTTTAGGATTTAGAAATTTCATGTGAATCAGAAATTCCATCGCCAGTTAACAAACCAAACCTTCAAACTTGGACTCTCTCTTTGCAAAGTATTGTAAGACCAACCGAATCAGAAAGCATTTTACCTAAAGCAAACGAAATTAGTTGTATGGAACATGTTAATGTACACATTGAAAAGACAAAACCAAGGTAATATGTCGTCTTATTGCCTCATTGGTGTAAAGAAACGAGTATAAGTGATTACTATAACCATAAGTGGTTAAGTATTTTGGTTGGCGATATGAGTCACTTAACAACACCATAATCCCTTCTCCTGTAGTGTTCCTATAAGGTTCTCTTTATACGTCTGTGAGTATTACAAGGCTGTGGTGGGAACTTATACATTTATCTGGGTGTTTATATTGTGACATACAAAAATTAACTAAATTTACACAATATTCGGTCCAACAAGCTTCGTATCTACTAGGTTATAACAACCACATGCAACAAGAATTGGCTATGACGAATCCAGTAGCAAATCATTATTGCATATGACTGATAAAATTCAAGTTGCATCCAATGATAAAGACATTACCTTATATATTCTCGTATTGGTGATACTATGTCATTTTTCAGAATAATTTTAATGTTGTTGATGTTTTACAGATTTGTGTGGTGGGAACAATTACTATGTGTGTTTTGGCACTGGCCTAACCTTTTTTTGATTTTAAACTGTTTGAACAAGCCAATGACAACCCTTTTATTTCCGCTTTATTTATCAGCGGCGTGACTAAATATTGAATGTCAGAATACCGAAATCCAAGGTTAGAGCTGATTTGCTATTACATATCTACCCAAGGATCACTAAATGTAAGCATGGCCGAATAACTTCAGGGTGAAATATACCCATCTGTACCAAAGTTTTATGTATAGTGCTGGTTCGCAAAACCATCTTGCACCAATCATAATGTATAACTTAAGTTTTTTCTACACAGTTTGTTAAGTGCATACTAAGAGTAATTCATCTTCAAAGTTACCACATACATCTTCCTACAAAAAACCATTTGGAAATTATACTACAGAGTTTCTTTGTGAATATACATCATTTAAATCAGATGCATTTCCTGGTCTACGTACCACTTAGTAAAAAGTCGCCATGCCAAATTAATAAGACATTAATCTCTTCAAAATACAAGTATTTTTATTTGACACCTGATTTAAAAAATTTACATCATTTACATATTTTGATGTTCCTTTTTAAAAAGTTACCTTCAAATGTTTAAACATTGTAACTAGTATAATCTAAATTATTAAATAACTTTTTTAGTTCAATGGTATTGTAGTCATACATTATTGTTTCTATGTTAAAAGAGATAAGTTCAGTTTCTCTTCTTATTTTTACTTGTGTTTTATTTATCTTAAAATCTAGTGAAAGCAAAATACAGTCCAATTTAGATTATCACAAAGAGCTATGGCGTCGTCATTCACTGCGTATTAATCCTTCAGAATCTGATAATTATCAAGCAACACAACGAAATTTAAATCAATTCAATGACCGGGTAAGATGATTCATGAATTTACCCTCATCACACTTATAAGTGAACAGTTTGCTAGTACATTGAAGTTATTTGATCGTCTAAAGTTCTTTTAAATTACTACCATACCGAACACAGCTTGTAAGTAAATTTATCTGTCCTCTAAGTTTGAGTACAATAATAAGTAAGACAAATTAAAAAATGTTGGTGTGAAATTAAAATAATCAATTCTGGAACCTAGGTAACAAGGACTTTTAGGCAAACATTTGGTTTAAGTCTCGATCGCCTGATCTCCGGATTTCAATACTCAATAATTTTTCAGCATCTGCCTACCTACTAGAAAATCATCATTCTAGTAATATATAAGCTGAGTACTATTTTGCTCTCAAAAAACTAAGTTCTCTTTTCCCGTTGTGAAAAAGGACAGAGACTATTGAAGTTGATCAGCAACGGAAGAGCTATTCATATAAATTCAAATAAAAAGCCGTTAGAAAGGAGCATTTACATAACTTTGTAAATCAGTTACTTTTATTGATTTTAGTAGTTTAATTTTGATATCAGTTGTGTTAATGTATTAAGCTATTAAATAATTAGTATAATGCGCTCCTCAGTTTAATTTTTTCGAAGTCTAACTATCATTCCAAAAAAATACAGCATAAGAAAATTAGTGCATTCAGATATCGTTTATGATCTCAGTTGAGAATATTTAGTGGTTATTCATCCAATGTATTAAATCATCACTAAGAGAAATATGAATAAATTGTGCTTTCTAAACTTGTCAGACTATGAATATCTCTTCTTCCACTTCTGATTTTGTTTAGCCAAATCAAAGACTTTCTTTACCCCGTAAACCAAGAAATACTTCACGGTTTAGTATAGGGAGCTCAAGTGAACTTGATACTCCAAAAAGTCGTAGTGTACACTTTTCAAATGATGTTTTGGTGGCTCATACTGGCTCAGGACCAGAACCTCTACTGTTATCTTCAGCTCCTCTAAAAGAATCGGCTTCAGATGATGAACAGGAACAAATTGGAAAACCAAGTTACTTTACGAAACTCTCAGTTGATTGTGGTTATAATATGTCAAATTTTTCGAAACCTCCTAAATCCCGAACAAATATAAACAGACCTTCAGCTCCACTACCTTTTCGTCGACAATTTGTTCTTAACACTTCAAATAATGTCAATTCTTAAGTGACAAACAAATACATGATGAAAATAATGTGGCGATATATATTTTTTCTGATTCTATTTCTGAGGGTTCATTGAATCCTACTATCTGAATAACATTTATTCACGTTCAGAAAGCTAACAGTTGAAGAAGAAATCATTGACGCCCATGAAGTATTCAATTTTTTGATTATCTCACTTGAACTATCACAGTCATCTCATATTCCTCGATTCTAGTGCCTTGAGCAATGTTATTAATTTTACTACGCTGTTACTCATAGACTGATTGTATGCATTTCGAATCAAATATGTTCTATCTGCTAATTTTGACTATCCAGGGTTATTTATAATTCTGAATCTCATCTTAAGCTTCATTTGGCTCTATTTTCTTGTCGCAATACATGTTAAAAACGTTTATTTACTAAACTATTTATTTACACTAATAAATTATTTAATAGTCTAGGCTGATAGATAGGTTTCACACAATACTTATATCTGATAGTTTTAAAACTCAACTCCTTTGAAACTATCAGAAAGTAATAGATAAACTTTATCACATTGAATTAAGAGTTCTGTTTTCAGATTCTTAAATCAAAGCATTTAACATTGATAAGTTACATTAATATAGTTTATAGGCACTATATGTATATGTTTTTGCTATGGCAGTGTTTATTTTTATGGTTTCATTATCCTCTAACTTCACTTGACCTTCTTTCACAGTTAACTACAATATGAATAATATTTATTTTGTTTATTTTCATTTTATTGACTATTATTTGTATTCTTTACCACGACATGTTTGTGTCAAAATGATTGTCTATCATAGATGCAGATCAAAAAGAAAAACTATTATTCACACAAAATTTAGTTCATATACTTATGTAAATGTTGATAATGATAATTTTGCTGTATTCTGTTAACCATTTTTATTCATAATTTTAATGAATAAATATAGGTAATTATTTTGTTTGTTCTTGTTTATCGTATCTTCAGTGTATATTGATATCTATTAGACTAAAAGTTCTATTTTTCGTGAAAATAAATGTATACTGTGACCTATAATACTCTAGATTTCCCGGTGTGAATAACTTATTTCGAGTTGAATTTGACTAGTGTTTTCTTCTTAATTAGAACGCAAATGAACATAAGTAGAGAGCTAACAGCCATTATTTTTGCCGACTTTTGTCCAGTAACGAGGTCGGCTATAATGGTCTTCTAAAGTGTAGTTCAAGGAAGGGTTCCTCACTCTTATCCACAGAAGCAATTAAAACATTAAAAATGTTAACATATATTTAAAGAATTAGTATGCTTATAAAGACTAAAAGATATTTATTACTTACTTTTGCTTGTTACTCCCAATGGAGCATAGGCCGCCGACCAGCATTCTCCAACCCACTCTGTCCTGGGCCTTCCTTTCTAGTTCTATCCAGTTTTTGTTTATTCTTCTCATGTCTGTCTCCATTTCTCGGTATGTGTTCTTTGGTCTTCCTCTTCTCCTTTGGCCTTCAGGATTCCATGTGAGGGCTTGTCTTGTGGGTGATCTCCTCAATGTGTGTCTTATCCACTTCCAGCGCTTCTTCCTGATTTCTTCCTCCACTGGAATCTGGTTTGTTGTCTCCCACAGTAACTTGTTGCTGATAAAAGGATATTGATATGAATGTACAAATGTCTCTGTGGCCACAGTGTCATATGCTGTAAAACGAATTGGAATATATTGTGTAAAAAGTATAGATACAAGGTAGCTTTACTTGCAAGGATGTTTGATATTTCTGGCACACAGAAACAACCAAGAGAGAGTCTAGAACAAATACTTATCGGTTTACATGAAGAAGATTCCCATAAGCGCAATTAGAAATGCAAATAACAAAACAACTACTGGTATAAAACCAAAAGTAGGAAAATTATTTCAAGTAGTACAGCTATGGCCAGAGGATGAAACATATGAAATATTACTTACTTACTCCTGTTACCCTTAGTGGAGAAGCATAAGACGCTCACCAGCATTCTCCATCCAACCCTGTCTTGGGCAATCCTTTCCAGTTCTTTCCAGTTAACATTCATCCTTTTCATATCTACTTCTATTTCACGGTGTAATGTGTTCTTTGGCCTTCCTCTTCCCTTCAGGATTCAAAGTTAGGACTTGCCTCGTGATGCAGTTTGGTGATTTCTTCAATATGTATCTTATCGACTTCCAACGTCTTTTCCTAATTTCCTCTTCAGCTGGAAGCTGGTTTTTCCTCTCCCACAGCAGGCTGTTGCTGATAGTATCCGGCCAGTGAAATAAGAACAATGTGAAAATCGAAAATAGAGTAAGAAGTGAATTTATTAATATAACACTGTTCGATCTAGACTGTATCGTACACAGTAGAATATAACATAGATGCCGGAACTTTTCTTGAGTACAGCTATTAGCTGACTAATGGAATGCAATGTATGGACCTGAATGACTCTAGCCTCCTTTAAATTAAACTCGTGCGCTAACCACTATGTATGATACAGTAGATCCCTAGGATTACTTCTATCCGTAACAGAATATGTCATCGAACCACTTTACATTTAAATCACTGTTTGCTGTAGTTGCTAACCTTGTTATTTATTAACCACCATAATTATCTAGAACCGTTATTCTGAAATGTCGAAATTCAGTTCATACCATAAAAAGATTACATGTTTGAAGAAGACTACACATAAACGTTGCAGCAAATCTCATATCAAACTCAGTCACAACAAAAATACAGGTAATTATAATAAACACATCCAAGTTTGATGATAAATTATTTTTCTTAGGATAATAAGCAATAAAATAAGTAATTAGGCAGTAGCAAATAGTAAATCATTGTAGTGCTAAAAGGTGGTAGTGTAGTGTAGTGTTAATCCTATTTTAATATTTATGTTAATTAAAGTATTTATTACTTATGTATAGCGAAGTGTTAACAGTCGAAAACTAATACTCTATTACAATGTTAGGTCGACGTGTTCACTGAATTTATAAGCTTTACTGTGGTCGGTTATAAACTGTGACCTAATATTTTTAAGTATGGAACCACTTCAGTTTGTAGAATTTCTGCAAATTCCAGTTAATGAATAATTCACAAATGGAGATAATTCAGTAAAGAAAATGTTTACTTTTAATTATTCATTATCATCACATTTACTTTTATGTTTATTCTTCACTTCTTTCATACTCATTAAATGGACAGTTATCTTCCACACATTTGGTTTCATCTTATTATCTTTTCTTAGATTCTTGTTCATTACGCAACCCTCCTTTAACACTTGAAATTATATAACTCTCCTCTTTTTCAATAGACTACTTTACTTGCTGATCAACTATAAATATAATAGTATAGCTTGAGTGGATGATATCATTGGAAAGAAAATTTTTTGGATAAAAATTAAAACAACTGTAGTTTAAGTTATTAATATACACCAACTCCAGCATAGATAGACAGTTTTTTTACACCTTTTCCTTATGTGCTCCCCAAAACGTTTTAAGACGAAAATTAAAGCAAATAATTTATTCAGTAATTATCGCTTTAATAACAATGTGCTTTAGTAATCTCGACATAACTAGTTTGGATTCAATTTCGATCGTGATTACAGCCATAAATAATTTGTTTCATAAGATTCTAAATCATTATATATTTGGGCGATACAAAGGTGAACACCTGAATATATTGAGTTTATATTTTAACAGCACTTAAAGCAATCACTAATTGTTTGACATCTATAGACATACTTTCAAAATTTATCACTAACAGTAAAGAAGACAACTACAATCATTTTAATATCAACTACTTCATTGTTTCTAATTCTTCTTAAGCGGCACAACAGGTTACCTTCGTTAAATAAATAATTTTACAAGACATTCCGCTACAAAAACATTAAAGGAAATACAACTTTGAGATATGTCACATCTCACTATATTTTTTAAGAATCTTATCAAACATTATTGAGATCAATATTTTTAATCAGCTGATTTATAATGGTGTGTGATGCTCGATTCTGACTATAATTCCAGCTTTTATGAAAGTACGCAAGTATAAATAATCCTTAATAAATATTCATTTCATTTATTAAGATTTGTTTTCCATGTAATTGATCTTAAAGGTAAGTAACAAATCATTGATTTAAAAACAAAACACTTTTTCAAATTTGATAGTACACAACTTACAGAACCAAAAGTTATCGTATTGATTCATCTCTAATGTGAACACCAACCAAGACATTAGAAGCATTAGCAGTATTTTTACTTTCAATAGCTACATCGTAAACGAAACAAAAAACAGTTGTTCTTGTGTGCATTCACCAATGTTGTTGTATAATAATTACTAGTATTCTTTTCTTTAAAGACTAATTTGCTAAATTCTTTGTTTTGATGTTTGTTCCGAATTCCCTTTATATTAATTGTTTTTGTTTATAAAGATACATAGAAATAAATGAAGAATATGGTTTTATGTAGGTAATATTTCATATATATGCTTGATGTAATCAGAAATCATTGAAGATTAGGTATTTTTCATAATGACTAATGACCTGATGAAAAATAGTTTCACTTACTTTTGATACATCATTCTGCCCTTCAAATTCTGTAGTGTGATATTTATGTGATGGTTTAGAAGTATATGACTTAAAAGAAACTTGAATGGTATAATTGACAAAAGTTATTTTTAAATTTCTAGTTAAATGAATCAAGCCTAAAAATGTATCAGTTCACATTACATTTTAGACAGCATCTAAAAGATAACTGCGTAAATTGATAATAAAATTCGAAGATGAAGGCAGATTGGAGTAAGATACATCAAACGATTTCGATCCGGGCAAAAAAGTCGTAGTGCACAAGGCCAGAAAAACAAGCAGAACAATCGAACCGAAGGAAGAGTTGAGCGAACTAAGATATTCACACTAAAAAACGTAGTCGTAAAAATAAAGTAAAAACTCTGATGTATTGAACTCAAGGATAATAAATGCACATAAATCCATAAAAAAGCAGAACCACTAATGAAGAGTTTACCGTCATCTTAAATGTGAACCGAAAGCAATAAACTAGGATCATCATTTGTTGGGCACCATTAAATCATCAAACGAAGAGAAGTGGACTCGTGGAGATTTATAGCTCAGGTGGGTGATTTTGATGGAGTCTTGTTCTCTGAGCTGGATGGTTCGGTCGTGGAGCTTTCATCGTTCTTCTGAACGACATCATCAGCACAAACTTCATGTGGAAGTGAAGTGTTCGAATTTCTCCACATGTGATTCACAGATTCTCCTATAGATCTCGATGTTGATTGGCTCTTGTCGACCTTAAACCTATCATTGTTTACTCCTTTGTTTTGGTTGTGTCTCTCATTTGTTTGATTTTTGGTTCCATGTTTGTCCATAATTTTCATGAGTGGTTGGTGAATTGGATCGATTTCAATGTGCTTGTTGATTGCTCATTGACCTGAGTGCTAAGCTTCTAAAAATTCCATGGGGCATTTAGTATTTTGTCTATCCAAGTTATGAACACTTCCCCAGTCGAATGTGTATGCACAATTGTCCACATTCATTGATATAAGCGAAGACATGTCATGGGGTTTGACCACTATTTGAATTAGGCGAAGACGAAGAGGACGTCCGCTTCATCCGATGTATTGTTTTTCGTAGATGAGACCATTTATTTTGAAGGTGATGTTTGGTTTTTCTTCTTTTACCACTTCATCCTCTGGTTTGCATAGGATTGATTGTAGTGATTTTGTCAGTTTGTGTACAACACCTATCCCGAAAGGTTTCAACATTCTCGTTGTGGTTTTTGATATGCCTTTCATATGTGGTAGGGTGATCCATTTGCTGGTTTCTGTACTTTGTTTCTGATGGTGCGTGCGGCTGGTATTTTCTGGTGAAGTTGATTGGGTATCCGTTCTTTTGAAAGATGGTCTTCAGGTATTTTTCTTCATTTTTTCGTGCTGCAAGTGTGTTGCAGTGTATCCTTGCCCTCTTGAACAATGTTCGTACGCAGTTACTTTTGTGAGTTCTTGGGTCGGTGTGGGTCGTCTTCCCATATAGTTGAGTCTCCAGTTTTTCTGTGTCCGTTCTGGTGATCAAGAATGGTAGTGCGTGGTTCAATTTTTGTTCCATCGTGAACTTCATGTCATTGAAGACGTTGTTGATCACCTTGTAGGTATTTTCAAGCTCGTCCTTTTTGACGATAACGAATGCGTCGTCCACATAATGAATACAATTTTTGGTTTGATCACTGGTAATATCGAGGCTTCCAGTCTCTGCATCACTGTTTCTGCGATAAGTCCTGATATTGATGATCCCATCGGTGTTCTTTTCCTTTGTTCGTAGATTTTGTTGTTGAATTGAAAATACGTTGTTAAGTATTAATCGATCACTTTTAGTAAACTTTGCCTCTGAAACGGATTTGTGTCGTTGGTAAGAAGCAGGAATAGAGTTTCCTTTGCTAAGCTTGGTTCAATCGGGCTGTTACATCGAAGGATATCACCAGTTCGTCGTTTTTGATTTAGATATCTTTAATCTGATCTAGGAATTGTATGGGGGGATTCGGTGAAGTGGTTGGATGAATCCACTAAATAATCCAATATTCGTGAAATTTCTCTTGACAAATTGTGTGTTGGGGTTCTGAGAAGTGCTATAGTTGGATGTAGTGGAATGTTAGTTATGTGTATTTTCGGCCTACCGTGGAATCGAGGTAGAGATGGTCCATTAGATTTCATACCTCTATGGCTGTTGTCAAGATTTCGAACGTTTTGACGTGAGTATTCTTTTTAGATTCCTCTTCGTGTCCTCCATGAAGTGTTATTTGTGGATCATGTAGTGTACATCAGTTATCATTTACTCCAGGACTCAAAGCCTGTATTGTTAACGTAAATTCTGGGATTCAGGTACGTCTAGCTGACGAATTCCAAATATAACGAAACGTGCTTTGTTCTTATTTAAGTATATACGTTTTGCTACTTTGAAAATGTAAGTAGTTAAATTTATCCTCAGTATATTTTCGCAAATCATAAATCTTCAAGCCAGTTGTGGCTTTTTCGAAAAATGTTAACTTCATAGTACAGGAGACAACCATCACCTTGCAAAATCGAGATTAGACACATACCAACATGGACAGACTACAAAATGAGTGGATTAAAACACACAGAGTCAAGATAAAATTACTGAAATGAGAAAGATAGTGAACTAATGTCTAACGTAAAGACAACCACTGTAGCGGAAGCCTCTGCATCAGTAGGTCTCAACATACATAAAGGAAAAAAGTAAGATCTCCAAATGCAATATGGAGAACACCAACCCAATCACACTTGATGGAAAAACTCTGAAAGAGATGGAAACGTTTGTAGATGGCGTCGAGTCTCGTTTGACTATGATCACCACTACAGTAAGATTACGCGCCCGAAAACGGCTTGGTCCCTTTGATAGCTGGTAAACCAAAAGGCTATAGCTGGTCCAAATAAAATATATTTATTGGTGATCTCGTGTATTGAAAGAATACCGAGACGTGCCAACGAGTACATGCAAAAAGGCAGAGCACAAGAAAGTTCGAACGAACAAGATGGGCAGCCGAACGAAAAGGTGATTTTGATACAGTCAAACAAAAACGAGTACATTAAAACAATCACTGGTACAATTGGTTATAATAATAATTGTTTCTACTATACCAATCGCGTTCTCGTCGAGAAAAGATGGTCACTACCCGTTCACATACTTGGATAGTATCATTGATGAAAGTGGAGGATCTGATGTACACGTAAATGTGAGGATTGGTAAAGAAAGAGCGGCTTTTCTACAGATGAAAAACATATGCAACTTCAAACAACTGTCTGTCAACCAACACCAAAGTCACAGTCTTCAATGTGAACGTCAAAACAGTTCTATTGTACGGAGCTAAAACGTGAGGACTACCACAACCATCATCAAAATGGTATAAGTATTTTTAAACAATTGTCTACGTAAGATACTCAATGTCCGTAGGTCAGATACTACTATCGGAGAGACTAAACTAGCTTCCAACTGAAGAGGAAATTAGGAAAAGACGTTGGAAGTGCACAGGACACACATTAAGGAAATCACCTAACTGCATCACGAGGCAAGCCCTAACTTTGAATCCTGAAGGGAAGAGGAAGGCCAAAGAACACATTACACCGTGAAATAGAAGTAGATATGAAAAGGGTGAATGTTAACTGGAAAGAACTGGAAAGGATTGCTCATGACAGAATTGGATGGAGAATGCTGGTGAGCGTCCTATGCTTCTCAACTAGGGGTAACAGGTGTTATTAATTAACTAATTAGGAAGTTATGCTGGAAAGTTTGAATGAGCAAAGGCTTATTGTGGTATTTTTCGCAGCCAAAGAGGAAGCTTTAAACTGTTTGCGAAACTGCTTTACTACGGCGGCTCTGACCAATTCGTCAGAAGTAATCTTTATGATAAGTACTACTTCTGGTTATCATGTGAAACAATCAATGCACGTGACTGCATAAGAGAATCTATCTGAAACTGATGAATATCCTACCAAATCAAGATGAACTTGATCGAAATGAAATTCATGCCCAGAGGAAGATCTGTTTATGTCTAATAACCATACATTTCTGGCAGCATACACGCAAGAGTGTCCATTCTCTCACGCCTTCATTCATGTCAGCCAACAAAATTGGTCAATTATGAGCTCAATTTTCGAAAGTTCATGGAACTCATTAGAGGCAATCCATCGAAAATGTTTCGCCATGATTGGATGAGCCCTACTCATAGATGTTCCACATAGAAAAGTTACTACGATAATTCTTTCTGTAGTGGTGAATAAATATACAACATAAATAGTTTCGTAAATCTTTGTTAGTTGTGGCGGAATGTCAGAGGTTGAGGAGACTGCGGGTTTTCCTACAATCTCTTAAGCTTTTACTATGAGTACTGTGGTACAAACGCCGATAAGGGTTATCTGTTTCTTTTGGTCTAGAAACAGAACTTGTGCCTAATAAGCTACTTCGAGGAGTTACTCGTCGTTTGCTGAAATGTGATAAAACGTTTAGATAAACATATATCTATGGTTTCTTTCTCTGCCGACTGAGACTTCTCTTTGACAAATTAAGGCTCGATGACGATGTTTGATCTGCAGAATATGATTGACAAAATAGTCAGAGAATTTGCAGCAATACTTTGAACTGAAACGATGACAGCTTGCTCCGATCAGGGAAGCCTAAATAGAAATTTTTGTCTAAAACAGCTTTTTATTAAAGCTCCAGGTCCAATGCCTTCTCTAACACATTGTAAGATCCATTTTGAAGGTGAAAATCCCTCCATGTACACGTTTGCAACTTCTTCTTAGTGGTCTCTTCATTTGCACATATTGTTAATCTTTAGTGATGCCAATTGGGACTGTGATGTTTCATTTCATAATAGTTTTCTCAATTTTTACTGCTGCTTTCACTGGGTTTCTATGTTTCTTCTTGAACTGTATCTAATTTGTTTTAATTGATATTATTCTGGCGGCTGCCATATTGATTGTTCCCTCTTTGATTGTGCTGTCTGATTTGACTGAGATCGTGCATTTTGGTTGTAAATTGGAGCACTTTCCCAGAATTTGAAACACTTTGTGTTATAGAGCAACCTCTCAAACAGAATTTTTACTTGATCTATCCAGAAAGGATAGAATAACACTTACATTTTGGTGTGTTCAAATGATTACTCTGGGAACAATTGTTGGTTGAATAACTGAGTGGTAATATTTGTTTAGAACCGTTGTCACCCAATCACTTTGTTCTGATTTCGATTGCGGTGCACGTGTGTCTTTACATCCACGGACAGTTATTCTTCATTCAAACGTAGTTTGGATTTTATGTACATAGCAACATTTCTGTTCCCAAACCATGTTGCAATTCACTAATAAAGGATAACGGGTCTGTCCATCATTGGTCAGCTGGGCCTCTATGTTTAAGGACGGACACTATAAGCGATACGAGATTCAGAAACATCACAAGTAAATAAACTGGGTATTGCCTACCCGTAGGACTCGCATGGTTATGCCTTCGCTACAGCAAGGAAATGGGCAGTTCAGTCTGTTACTCCCTGCTCAAGAAAGTCATCCTCTGCATAGTGGAACCAGATTTCATAGTTATAAAGCCTGAATGGGATGAATTACAAGGCGGGGTGTAGGATTCTTGATTTATGACAGTTCAGGTGTGAGTCCAAACATAAGAAAGTTATAATTTTTATATACGCAGAAAAAATTGAGGACATAATCGCAATATTATAGTATGCAAATATACATGCATATAATACTACAATGGAGAACAGACTCGCATCCTCTCATTTGGTGTAACAGATCATGATGAGTTCACCACTAACGTCGCCACATCCACTTTGGGTTCAACAATGCTATTATTATTGTTATTATTGTGCACAATGCCTTTATAATCAAGCATCACGAGGTCAGTCAGGCCAAAAGTCAAGAGTTAGGGCGTTCGAGGACGTATTTGTAAGATGGCCTGCAAGTGAGGAATTCTAATATCCAAGCTGATCTATTGTTGAGAGGGATGTGAATCATCAAGTGCCCAATGACCATGTGCGGAGGTTTGACTGAGTGCTTTGAACTACGTTATGTCCAGTAAAACCAACGAGGTCTACATAGATATTGTAACTGTAAATAATTCCCCAAAATCAATAGCTTTCTAAGTGTTCGACATTGGATGCTGACCACGTTGTTTAAGTGGACTTGTTTAACTGAAGGCTTTCGGTCATGCATCCGTACCAGATCACATTGCAACTCGGCGTGGGACGCAGCTCCTACGTTTCAATAGTCAGCTAAGAACGAACGCCTCTCGATATACTGGTAACGTATCAAATATATCTTTCCTACCTCTTCTCGTTTGACTTCTGATTTCTGTTTGGCCAAAAGGGTTTCGATTATAGAAGGTGCTACTGGTAGCTAATTGTAAAGTTAGAATAACCAGTCGTATCCTCAGTGGTGAGCCTTACGTGATCTGGTACACCAAGCCAATAAACTGTGAGTCCGTTCCTCTTTGGAATATTATTATTCGTTGTTATTCTTTATTTAAATTTTATATATTGTGATATGCTTTTTTTTCGCGAGTTTTTACCGGATATATTTTAATTAGACATTTTTCGTTATCTATATTACTATGACAGAACACTCACCTAAGGTTTTTAAGTTAAAATCTATTCCCCCAACTTCGATTCATTTAACACCATTTTGGCCCGACAATATCGAGTCCTGGTTCTGCTACGCAGAAGCTGATTTTTGCATGCACGAAATCACGGACTCGCGCACACGATTACTCGCGGTAGTTAAGGCGTTACCGCGCGAATTTAACAGGTACGTAACACCTAGTATGTTTACTAGTGATGTACCGGAACCTTACGAAACTCTTAAACGGTCTATTTTAAAACGCGGAGACCTAACTGATCGACGACGGTTAGACCAACTCCTTAACAATATCGACCTGCAACACGGTTCTGCGACAGTCATGTTGCTAAGAATGAGAGAAGTTATCGGCCAAAGAACTTTCGACGATGGTCTATTCAGACAACTCTTCTTGTCTAAACTTCCTCAACAGGTGCAAGCAGTTCTCGCCTCATTTCAAAACAACGCCGTAGACGAGCTGGCTGCATCTTCCGACCGAATCTTAGAAATCACAAAATCTAGTAAGGCCGAGGTCTTTTCAGTCAAAGAAACACCTCAAACGACCCCGAATGACATTACCGAACTATGTCATACACTGACACGCTATCTTCGCTTTCGTAATGACCGTAGTCGGCCAAAATCCCCACGTAGGAGCGTTTCACGTAAGCGATCTGTCTCTCGACCACGAGACAGACAACCCCGACTGGTGCTGGTATCACAACCAGTACGGTAAATCCTCTAGAAATTGCAGGAAGCCCTGCAGTTACCCGAAGTCTAAGGCGACTGACACGAATAAGACTTCGGGAAACTCTCAAGCCGGAACGTGTTAACGGCAACCGTAGCCGGCGAACACAGCCGTCTGTTATACGTCACGGATGTGACTACGAAAGTTCGCTACCTCGTTGACGCCGGCGTAAAAGTAAGCGTTCTTCCAGCAAATCCCGACGACAGACTTCGCGAGTCTGTTTTAAGTTTACAGGCGGCAAACGGAAAGCCGATCGCTACTCACGGTAAAAGGGCCTTAAACCAGCGCCTTAGACCACTCGGCCACTCCACTAGCTTCTCGGCTCTCTGAGCTAAGATCATGTGTAGTATCTGTTCTTTGCAGTGTAATTTCTGCAACGGTCTCTAAACTGAGACCAATGAAATCACCTGTATTTTTCACCTCCGGACGGGTGCTGTGAGCTTGCTCAAGCCCGTCCACGGGTCGGCCTCGTATTGCATTACGGTAAAAGGTACGTCTACCTTAACGTGGGTTTACGCAAACCCATACACTGGGTTTTTGTTGTTGCAGATGTTTCTATGCCAATCATTGGTATAGACCTGTTACAATACTACAATCTACTAATCGACACTCGCTCAAGAAAGTTAATAGACGGAAACATTAAGTTATCTGTTTGCGTAACTCCTTTTTCTGGTTGCAGATTATCCCCAGTCACATTTAAGCACACCATAGACCCCTTATATCAACCATTACTCGACAAACACTCCGGGATATACCAACCGCAACCGAAATTGCCTTGTGTAATCAGCAATGTTACATATCACATCTCGACTACAGGACCACCTGTATTCTCGAAAGCACGCCGACTCGCTCCCGAAAAGCTTAGGTTAGCCAAAAACGAATTCGACCATATGATAGACTTAGGGATAATTCGACCATCAAATAGTCCATGGTCATCCCCATTGCACATGGTCCCTAAAAAGGACAGCAATGATTGGCGGCCAACTGGTGATTATCGGCGTCTGAATGCTAAAACCATTCCCGATCGTTACCCGTTGCCTCATATTCACGATTTGACAGCTACCTTGAAAGGTACAACTGTCTTTTCGAAAATCGACTTAGTTAAGGCTTATAACTAAATACCGATGGCAACCGACGACATTCCTAAAACCGCCATCATCACTCCTTTCGGTCTTTACGAGTTCTTGCGAATGCCTTTTGGTTTAAGAAATGCGGCTCAAATTTTCCAAAGGTTCATTGACGACGTATTCCGAGGTCTCAACTTCGTACATGCGTATGTTGATGACTGTCTAACAGCAAGTCCGGACAGAGAATTACATCTCCAGCATCTGGACATTGTTTTCGATCGACTCCAAAGGCATGGCATTACTGTAAACATTCAGAAATGCCAAATCGGAACCAACTTCTCAGGACACACTATCGATGCCCAAGGCATCCGACCCCTTAGAAGCAAAGTGGCGGCCATTTTGGATTACCCAGAACCAACCACGATCAAGCAGTTGCGAAATTTTAACGGACTTGTAAGTTTCTACAGACGGTTCATACCTAAATGCGCATCTCTTATGAAACCATTAACCGACCAGCTCCATGGAAATGCAAAATCAGCTAGTCTAGACGACACCGCTCGAAAAGCATTCTCCACAGTTAAGGAACACATCGCTCAGGCAACCCTGCTTGCTCATCAGGACACTCAAGCGCCCATTAGTATCGCCGTAGACGCATCCAACTCAGCAATCGGAGGAGTCTTACAACAATGGGTTAACAACTCATGGCAACCTTTAGGATTTTTCTCCAGACGGTTGCTAGATGCGGAATCTAGGTACAGCACGTTCAGTAGAGAACTCCTAGCTATGTATTGTGCTGTACGGCATTTCCAACATTCCATCGAAGGAAGAGAATTCACACTTTTTACCGATCACAAACCTCTTACCTTCTCTTTAAGTTCATCTTCAGACAAGTACTCACCGCGAGAGTCTCGACAACTCGACTACATTTCGCAGTTTACTTCAGACATACAACACATTTCTGGAGCTAACAATGTAGTCGCAGACGCCTTGTCTCGAATAAGTTCCTTGAACAGTTTCCAAGGAATCGACCTTCTTAAACTCGCTCAGCCTCAAAAAGAAGACATTGATCTTCAGCATGAGTAATCCTCGACCACTCTTAAACTAAGTATTAAGCAGATGGGAACAGGTAAGGAAACCTTACTTTGAGACACATCTACAGGTAGGGATCGTCCAATAGTACCAAAACATTATCGACGCAACGTCTTCAATACGTTGCACAATCTTTCTCACCCAGGTGCCCGTGCAACAGTCAAACTTATAGCCGAACGCTTTTGCTGGCCTGGCATGAATAAAGATGTGAGGGAGTGGGCACGCTCCTGTGTAAGCTGTCAGAAATCTAAGGTCATAAGACACAACAAAGGTCCCTTAAGCTCCTTCAAAACCCCTGACGCTCGTTTCGACGAAGTCCATCTAGATTTGGTAGGACCCTTACCCGATTCAAACGGATACTCATATCTCTTCACATGCGTAGACCGTTTCACCCGATTGCTAGAAGCAGTACCGATTAAGGACATTACTGCTGAAACAGTGGCTCGCGCTTTCGTCGAACTATGGGTAGCAAATTTCGGCTGCCCCTCCACGATCACTACTGACCATGGACGCCAGTTCGAATCTGGACTTTTCGGTTATCTGACCTCACTATTAGGAGTCACGCGCTTCCGAACGACAGCATACCACTCACAAGCGAACGGGTTGGTAGAACGTTTCCATAGACAACTTAAAGCTTCATTATCAGCTGCAAACGTTTCACAGTGGACAGACGCTCTTCCACTCGTCTTGCTAGGTATCCGCAATGCAGTGAAAGCTGACATTGGATACACTGCATCTCAACTCGTTTACGGAACGACACTCCGACTCCCAGGAGAATTCGTGGATCCTTCAGCTTCTTCATTGAACATGAATCTAAACTCTTACACGAGTAGGCTTACAAACGCTATGCGTTCAGTTAAACCTGCTCACACTCGACCTCAATCAACTGATGTTTTCGTTCAACCTGACTTACGACATAGTACACACGTGTTCGTTCGTCGAGACTCACATCGACGACCTCTGGAATCAGCATACGAAGGACCCTTCAATGTTCTTCAACGTGAACCCAAGTACTATGTAGTCGATAAGAACGGCACGAACGATAGCATCAGTATCGATCGCTTAAAAGCAGCGTACTTAGAAGGAAACCCTAGCTACGTCGAATTTCCTTCGGTACAATCGTACGACACGGCTCTTACACTCGTAGTACCCTACACGACAGCCGACACATAACTTGATACTTAGTCAACGTCGATAGATAGACCTAAAACAACGCGTTCTGGAAGAAGAGTAAGATTTCCAGAACATCTTAACGAATATTGCACGTAGGACACAAACTTTATATCGAATTCCCTTTTCATTGTTTATTTTAAAAATAATTTTTTTAATATGCTCATTTTTTTATTTTTAAAAAAAACAAAAAATAAAACATTTTAATTTTTTTGAGCGTATTTATATCTTTTTATATATAAAAAAACCAAACAAAAAACCTTTTTTTTCCGATCGCTTTTACGCTGTTTGCAAGTGTATTAGTTTATTTATTTTTTTTCCCGCTCATCTTGTGTCCTTACGCAAGTATGAGTGTATTTTTGACATGCACTCACACGTTCTATTTTTTCTCTTTTCCAGGACGGCTGGAGAAGAACGACGAAGTTCCCAAGGAACCGAAATTTTCATTGTATTTTATTTCTTTATTGTTATGTTGTACCTCATGGTCCCTTAATTTAAGGAAAGACGACCAGATGCTGCTAAACGAAGCAAGCTATCAGAAGAGTGTTTACCAACGACAAACTCGTTGGGTTTAAACTTCTGGCTGGTCACGTCTTAGGGGCATCACTACCTCACTGGGGGGGGAGTGATCTGTAGCGGTAAATAATTCCCCAAAATCAATAGCTTTCTAAGTGTTCGACATTGGATGCTGACCACGTTGTTTAAGTGGACTTGTTTAACTGAAGGCTTTCGGTCATGCATCCGTACCAGATCACGTTGCAACTCGGCGTGGGACACAGCTCCTACGTTTCAATAGTCAGCTAAGAACGAACGCCTCTCGATATACTGGTAACGTATCAAATATATCTTTCCTACCTCTTCTCGTTTGACTTCTGATTTCTGTTTGGCCAAAAGGGTTTCAATTATAGAAGGTGCTACTGGTAGCTAATTGTAAAGTTAGAATAACCAGTCGTATCCTCAATGTCAAGGACTTACAGTTTTAGTTTGGGAGGGACCTGTCCAGGCTTCATGGCCTGTGTTAGTCCTGGCAATGATGGTCCTTCAGTTGGTCCAAATTTCTTTTGAAAGCGTCGACAGATGGAGCTTCGATCACGTGTCGAGGTAATGAATTCCACTGGCTAATGATTCTATGGGAAAGTCGAAAGTCAGCAGATAAGTAATTTTTTCTGGACTTGGGAACTTTTTCAATGTGTCCTCGTAAACTCTCTGTTTTGGAAGACAAAGAATGAGGATGAGGATACCAAGGGTATTGTAGTTTAACAACACTTTAACCAGAAACACCTATAATTAAATCGTGCCCACCAAGTGAAATCAAAAGTCAGAAGTGAGGAGGTTGGGAGATAGATTCGGTAGATTATCAATATATCGAGAAGTGGCTGATCCAAACTGGCTAGTGATCTCAGGAGAAGTTGAGCACGGCGTTCCAACTCGTGATCTGGTGTAGATGCACGAACGTGAGTCTTCAGCTAGGTGAGTTCATTAAAACTAATGTGGTCAGTATCCAATGTCGAACACTTACAGAGCTATTGATTTTGAGGATTCATTTACCATTACAAGAGTAAATCACGTGTAAATTTATTACTAAATGATTTGAAAACTTTAATCAGGTAACCTCTAGTTCTTCGAAATGACAACGGGAATAGCTTTAGTTTACCAAGTCGAGCATCATACAGGAGCCTCGCTACTCCGGGAATCAGCTTAGTTGTTGTTCTCTGAACCTTTTTCAAAAATTCATTGTCTTTTCTCAAGCAAGGGCTAGCTGCTTGTATGCAGTAATCAAGTTCAGGACGCACGAATATTGTATACAGAGTCCAAAACGTTTTAGCGTCGACATGACTAAAGGCTCTACGTACCGACCATATGGTTCTAAAACCTTTGGTGGCTATTGCACGGCATTGTGTAGTAATTTTTAGGTCTTGGCCAACAGTGACTCCCAATTCACTGTGTGTCTGGACGACAGATAGCCCAATGTTATTCATCATGTGTGTATATGTACCTTGATAACCAATATGCATCACAATACACTTGGAAGTATTGTAGTGGATGTCGAGTCGTGGACGGACTATGATCACCACTACTATTCGATTACGCGTCCAAAAACGACTTGGTTCCCTTGATAGCCCGTAAATCAGAAGGCTTTACTAGTCCAGATCAAGTATATTTATTGGCGATCTTGTGGTATCGAAATAATACCGAGACGTGCCAAAGAGTACAAGCGAATAAGCAGTGCGTGAGCAAGCTCGAACCAAACAAGGCGGATAGTGGAACAAGAAGTGAAACTGATACAGTTAGACAAATACAGTAAAAAAATCTCTGGTACAATTGGTTACAATAATAATGATTGTTTCCGTTATTCCAATCGTGTTCTTATCGAGACTGGCCGGTCACTACAGTATCTATCGGCAACTGCTAAGTTTGAGACCATTTGGATAATTTCTCCAGGTCATTTTGAAGTTCTAAGCTACCAACTCTACTTTTTATCGCCCTCCATATCTTGACAACGTCAGCATACAGCAAGACCGATGATGATAGAAGACGAGGAAGGCTATTTACGTACAAGCGGAGCATTTGTTTTTCGAATTCGTTAACCATCTCACCGTTGTGTCTATTTTTCATATAGCAACCTATAATGATGCTTCAAATCCTAACTAAAATAGTTGAAGCAGTCTTTCAGATCGCATTTTTGTATACGAAAAAATGAAATTGTTTGTACTTATCATTTTGAAATTGTGTGTTTATTAAGAACTTGGCTTTGACCTTCAGGTGGGGGTTCCTTTGTCGTTTGGTGGTTTTCATACTTTCGATTGGTTTCGTAATGTATCACTTCACTATGGTCCTTTATATTGTTATTGACATGACAGTGTTAAATGCTACTTTGTTTAAGATATGCTGCTTTGTATGGTTAGGTACTTGGAAACTACTTCACTCAGTTGACTTTAGGAACAAATGCCCATTAAGCAGAAGTTTTCTTCCATCCCATTAGTGACAGTTCGAACTCATTCAAAATACAAAGCACTTAAATTACTTGGTATCTCCGACTCAAAAAGGTATGAATTAGTGAAGCGTACAAAATAGTAGACCTTAAAAGCTCTCCTGAGCTGAGCGAGGACTTCCTTTCATTGTAAGCTTGACTCATTGTCGGAATATTGTTTCATTCGCAGAGTTAGAAATATGAGTGATTAGGGAATTTCCTAAAACTCATGAAATTTCTAATATAAATCAACTAGTTTTCTCATACGTAAACCATTCCCATGAATGATATATAGTGGGTAGGCAGTTTGTTACTACATTGCTCTCAGATATTTATTCTTATTAACCGTACTTCCCTGTATTTCTCTGACTTTTTGTTTTCACCTCGAACGATCATCTAACAGTCCATCCTTAGAGAATTCTAGAATCTAGGTCAAATCGTTCGCCTTTGCAGCTTCGGGAATTGCTGGACTTATCTTCCAGAACTTATCAGCGACTCCGGGTTTAGCTTCTAAAGCCAGACTTTGTCTTCACATTAATTATAGATCACAAGGATTAACATGTTTCACCTGGCTTTCTACTTATACCTTTTAAGACCTATGAAGTTTTATAGTTCTTATTCGAATCACTAGCCACAATAGGTCGTCAGTAATTGTTTTGTCTATGCGACTTAATTTTACTTTAGCTTACTAAGTATTCTGTAAGATAGGCGTTATTGAAATGAGTACGGTGTCATATTCTTTAGGGATAAGTAATGGTTTTTGTCGGCTTGCTGCGTATCTCCATAAACATGAAGAGTAATTCATGTTGGCTCTCCATACTAACCAGATGTCATCGTGATTGGATGTGCTAGGATTCTGCAGGGTTCGAATGTTGAGATTTTCAGCACAGTTTTATAAAACATGATACATGATTTCGTAAACTCAGACCGTTACCAATGGTGGCAATAATCTATTTTGAAACCTGAGGGAATAAATGGAAAATTAGATTTTGTTTCATTAAAGATATGGATGCTGTCGTCACTTAGTTCCCCACACTATTCTTCGTTACGGGCCCGCCAAGTAAATTAGTTTATGGGTTGCGACGGCCGCGAGGTGTGATCTTAGGACCCACAAGACGGTTGCTTGAGGCCGGTCGCAGTCCCACTAAGCATTTTCTGATGTGTTATCTTGGTACCTTCGAAGTCCTACTACCTCAGTGGAAATCTGTCGCTCACAGTGAGGCTTGGCGCTTCCAAGGTCGATCTTCTCTGACCCTTCGTTTTGTAAAGGTAGGATCGCTGAAGATACCGATTAAGGGAAGACACCTTACTGTCGTCACACTAGTACAATCGGCAGTACTACTTCGCCCTTGGACCTGCCACTCTGCTAACAAACTGCTTGGCATTTTCGACCTTGCGGAAACAAATGTTCCAGTTAGTTAAACTCGAATAGGTCATCAGGACGGGCAAATAACACGCTAAGATAGCAGTTACAGTCAGTTACTTAATTGTTTAGGAGAATTTCAATATGATTGTTTTCTCTTTTGTAGTCTTTTTACTTCAGCTAGCAATCCCGACCGTTGCTGCTACCTTGACGTGGTGGTCGGGCTTGCCTATCGTGATGAAGCAATCGAGCTATGCTGGCTGGAACAATCGTTCCTCGAGGTCCTACCATGCCAGACAGGTCGGTTGAAGAGCGGTAAAACTAAAAGCAGCAATCCCAAGGTCCGAAGGCGAAGTCGTACTGCCGACTGTACAGAGGGGTGACAGCAGTAAGGTGTTTCCTTCAGACAACCAGCATGACAGCGATGCTGCCTTCCCACAAGGAGGGGTGGGGTTAGAAAAGGTCGACCCTAAAAATACACACCTCGCCTTATCCCACGGATTTCCGTCTCCGGCGGTAAGGTCCTTTGAAGAACGGAGCTAACACGTCAAAAATCCCCCACAAAAAGGCCGTGCGTGACCGGCCTCAAGCATTTGTCCCTTGGGCACTGCGGTCACGCTCCCAGGTCGTTCAGACCAACACTAATCCAACTTCTTTTTCAGGTCCCTCAAGAAATACCCTTCCACAGTGTGGGCAGCCGGGAAGTGATATTAGCCCTCATACCCGTAACAGCACACGAGACCAAGTTGGTCACTTTCAAATCCTTCCTACTCCTAATAACCCTCTTATCTCCACGACTAACCCTTCGCACGTCCTTTTATCACCTCGCACCGCTAGGGCAAACGATTCAAGTACACGGAACGTTATTTCTGGTCTCCTGAAACCATGCTCTAAACTACATATAGGGACTTTTAATGTCCGAACATTGTGCCAAATCG
Source organism: Schistosoma mansoni (assembly GCF_000237925.1). NCBI lineage: Eukaryota > Metazoa > Platyhelminthes > Trematoda > Strigeidida > Schistosomatidae > Schistosoma > Schistosoma mansoni. The sequence continues at coordinate 50,590,255 of NC_031495.1, forward strand.
GACAACAGGCTTCCTTAGCTAGGACTCTAGAATCTTACACCATCGATGTGTGCTGCGTCTCCGAAACGCACATACAAGATCCGAGTAGTGTCATTCATTTGACCTCACCTAATCAAAATAAAGAACCATCTCGATACACGCTTCGTGTATCTGGAAGCCCTGATGCTGCTTCCCGTGGCCTCGCTGGAGTAGGTATAGCATTAAGTCCTAGGGCAGAACTAGCTCTTTTAGACTGGATCCCAGTAGGCAGTCGTCTATGCGCTGTCCGACTAAACGGATCAGTAAGGACTCGGAAAGATAGGGAAACTCGTCGTTGCCTCTTCGTCGTCTCTGCCTACTCTCCCACTGACTGCAACTCAGACGATATAAAAGATGAGTTTTACAGGAAACTTTCTGACCTTCTCCGAAAAGCTAGGCGTTCTGATGTAGTAATAGTGGCTGGTGACTTTAATGCTCAAGTAGGTAAACTAAGTGAAAGGGAAAGACACCTGGGTGGATCTTATGGTGTCGTGGCTAAAAGGACAGATAATGGCGACCGTCTGTTGCAGCTGTGCTCAGATAACCGTCTATTTCTTGCAAATACTAACTTTAAGCATAAGGAAAAACATCTGACATGGCGACCCCCGAATTCGTCCCAACGTTGGACCCAATTAGATCACATCGCTATCAGCCACCGATGGAGGGGCTCGATAGAAGACTGTCGCTCATTCTGGAGCACATGTTTAGACTCAGATCATGCTCTAATGCGAGCACGTATCTGTCTGCGTCTTACTGGACGTAGGAAAGACACTGCAGGGAAGCCTCTAATGGTTCTACTTAATGATAAGCAAGCTAAGAATATATTTCAGGAACAACTGGAAAAACAGTTAGACAGACATGTAAGTTGTGCCCACCCCGAAGCAGCGTGGAATGACATCCGTAAAGCTGTGGAAACAGCAGTGATATCCGCTAGTAAGGTAAGCCATAAGGTCAGGGAGAAACAATGGATCTCGGCAGCATCTACCACACTGATAGATGCTCGAAAACTCATCCCACCTGGCTCTGATCATAACGAAGAGCGGAGTCAGCTTAAGCGAAGGCTAATAAGAAGCCTACGCAATGATCGTGAACAGTGGTGGGTAACGAAAGCAAGAGAGATGGAAAAGGCAGCGGCAATAGGTAACAGCAGAGAGCTATTCAGACTTGTTAACGAAACCGGTATTAGGAACCCAAGTATCAGTGAAACTATCTCAAATAAAGATGGGTATATCATTCATTCTCAATCCAGGAGATTGGATCGATGGGCAGAACACTTTAGGGATCAGTTCAACTGGCCTTCAGCCACACTCCAGTTACCCACGATCCCCAGTCGTCCTGAATGGCAAATTAATGTAAATCCTCCAATTCTTTACGAGGTTCAAAAAGCTATAGGAAATCGAAGCAAGGAAGAGCGGCAGGCCCCGACAGGTTTACCCCTGAGATTTTTAAGGATGGTGGTCCAGTACTAGCAACGAGATCGACTGAGGTTTTAGGTAGAATCTGGGAACTGGACGTAATTCCATCTGACTGGTCCCAATCACTGATTGTGCCAGTCTATAAGAAAGGACAAAAGTCCTCGTGTGAAAATCACAGAGGAATCAGTTTGACTAATATAGTGTCTAAAATATTAGCTTCAATAATACTTGGACGCCTAACCAAAGCTCGTGAAGAGCAGACTAGAGAAAACCAGGCTGGTTTTCGACCTGTACCTGGTTGTATAGACCAGATATTCACTCTACGTCAGGTCCTAGAACATAGACACACATTCAGACGTCCCACAATAGTAGTATTTCTTGACCTTAAGGCGGCATTTGACTCCGTTGATCGTGAGGTTCTATGGCAGTGTTTGTCAGTGAAAGGAGTACCAAAGAAGTACATTAACCTCATAAAGGCTCTCTACTCGAACACAACTGGTCGAGTTAGAGCCTATGTCGAACTGTCATCAGAATTGGTTACCTCAAGTGGTGTTCGTCAGGGCTGTCCACTCTCCCCAATCTTGTTTAACTTTGTCGTTGACATGCTTTTAGAGATATCACTTTCATCATCTCAATCTCCAGGAGTTGAACTTCTACCGGGAGATTCACATGTTGACTTAGAATACGCCGACGACATAGTTTTATTCGGTGAAGACGCTGACAAAATGCAGAGTCTTCTGACCACTATAAGCAACAATGCAGGCATGTTCGGGATGCGATTCTCTCCCTCGAAGTGCAAAATGTTACTTCAGGATTGGGTTGCATCGACACCTGAACTAATGATAGGGAGTGAAGTAGTTGAGCGCGTTGACAGCTTCACTTATCTTGGGAGTCTCATCAGCCCTTGTGGTCTGGTGTGTGACGTCTCAGCACGGATACAGAAGGCTCGTCTACCTTTCGCCAACTTGCGCCATTTATGGCGTAGGCGAGATATCCGTCTAGCAACAAAAGGATGGGTTTACTGTGCAGCAGTTCGTTCCGTCCTACTTTATGGCAGTGAAACATGGCCGATAAGAGTAGAGGATATTCGTAGGCTACTAGTATTCGATCATAGGTGTCTTCGAAACATTGCTCATATATCCTGGGACCACCGGGTAAGTAATGCAGATGTTAGAAAACGGGTACTAGGTAAGGATGGCAAATCGATTGACGAAGTAGTGAAACTTCATCAGTTGAGATGGCTGGGACACGTGTTACGTATGCCCAACCACCGACTGCCCCGACGTGCAATGCTTTATGGTGTAGGAGTAGGTTGGAAGAAAGCTAGGGGCGGTCAGACCAAAACATGGCATAAATCCATGAAGTCGCTGACAAGTGGACTGGGCCGTGTTGGTAGGTGTAGACTACCTGGTTGGGATTCGCGAGATGATAGCAACCGATGGTTAGAGACCTTGAATGACATGGCTCAAATTCGTTTGCAATGACGAAAGTGCATCCACTCTTTGTGTTCTACCAAATTTTAATCTTTTGAATTCCTCATGTCCCTATCCTTTTTCTCTTTCCAAATTTATTTCACCGTATTATACTCCTTCAATAACATCTTCAAATCCTTATCTTTCACATAATACTTATACTCTTACTACTTCTACTACTATGGGATTTGAATCGACAACTTCATCTCTGTGCTAATGTGGTATGGCAACTCGAACTGATGTACGTATGTACGAAGTTCTACGTTGTAACTGACTGACTCAGCTAGCAATGTACATGTAATTGGTAATGAATTGTCCATAACTTGCCCAAACAAAATTACAGCTACATGAACAGATTCACTTCCATACTTGGGATGTAGTTGTTAGTTTGTTAGCTAAGATACTACCGACTTATATTTTCTTATCCGAGTTCGTCAAATTTACTATCTCTCATTTAACCGTTTCAGTATTATGGAGCACAGCACAGACAGTCAGGGTGAAGAATCTAGTTATCAAGAACCTTCATATTATGAGGGCTTAGATGGTTCTTTGCAAGATCATGATGTGGACTATCAAGCAGGTGATATCGAACAGAGATCACCACTTCGTGAACAAGTCAGTTGTAACGCTAAAATCTAATATTTTGAAAGGACCGTTTCCTGCCAATAGCTAATGTTGCTAAAATAATGAAAAGAGCAGTTCCTGGAAATGGAAAAGTATTTTATTATATGCTGTCAGTAAATCCGTTTTGTGTTTTTCAGATTGCTAAAGATGCTAAAGAATGTGTGCAAGAATGTGTATCAGAGTTTATCAGTTTCATCACTAGCGAGTTAGTTTCCTTATATTATTTTTATATGAAAATAGAGCTGCTGATAAGTGTCAAACTGAAAAGCGTAAAACTATTAACGGTGAAGACATTTTGTGTGCTATGAATACACTTGGCTTTGATAATTACATTGAACCACTTAGAGCGTTTCTAGTAAAGTTTCGAGAAGTAAGTACCACTGCCTGTGAACTTCAAAGCATTATTATTTGTTTAAAAAACGTGTTGGCTATTTTTCTCTGGTTTTTCTCATGTCTTTATCATCGTCGCTGGCTAAATGACTTCCGAGCATCGCCCCCATCCTCGTTGTTCTTATAGTGGAATTCAATTTTGTTTGAAAATTGACTCGCTTCCTACTTGTTCAATTAGTTTTTCAAGTTTTGCTCAGTTTAGTTGACTGAAAATTTTCTTTCTTTGTTCAGAATCTTAGATAGATCAATATTACAATATAAAATACTCAGAACTCAAATTTTTACTAGCCATCTGTGCTTCCGGTTGTACTTCTATGCTTGTATTGAAGAAAAATTCAGAAATCCATATAGTCATAGGTTGTTTGGCCATTTTGACCGTTGCCAACAGGCAAAAATTGATTCTCTTTCATTGCCTTTTTTTGCCCTTATGGTTGTATTTGTAGGCATTATGGAATACAAGATCTATATTGACATTTAGTCCTTGCTCATTATTTTATTTGCGGTGTCATTATGAGTAACCTAACACCTAAAACACACCAGCGTGTCTTAATCATTCTGACCATATTCTTATGTTCTTCATACTAAATAACGCTGGCATCTGCAAAAGCAACAAAGACCATCTAAGAAACATAACTTGTTTAGTCGAATGACTGTAATGGATTATTACACTTGAATCAATATAATAGTTGTGTTTTTCTAGGTGTCTGTAAGTCAAGTATTGTTTGTTTTTATCTCAAACCGATGGTCTGTGCCGTTGTCTATTTAAAGGTGCTTATTAGCTGCAATGTGTGGAATTTATTGTGCCACTCACGAACTTGGATAACCTCAGATTACAAATCAGTTTGATTTCTATTATATGGAGATTTGTGTCCGTGTTACTTTAATTTCAAATACATGTAAAACTACTTATTTTTGTGTAATGAAACAAGAATAGATTCATTTGCATGTTACGATCGATTTGTAGTTGTGTTAAGTCTGTATTCAGAATTCCAGTTAGCAATACGGTAAAGTGATCTCGTGGTACTCACAGATGCATTATATTTTAACATTCGTGGCGCTTCTATTACGTTTCAGTCTGTTATGTTACTAAAAGTGAGTGAAAGCAGATATGACAGGTGAGATTCATCATACAAAATGACAATATGGAAAGTACGTGTTCTGAGCACAAATTAAAATGAAGTCACATTTAGGTGATGGGAAAAAATTGTAAACATCTGCCATTTCGAATTTGGCGTACTCATATCTTTTTCGTTTTCACTATTTTCATTATCCATGTAAGTCATTATGAGTATCAGTGATTTGTGTGAATTCCTATACTTAGATTAGCAAACTTGAGTCTTCATTCATTGATGAATCATCTGTTCCCACCACAATGTCTACCGTCCCCCCCGCGGTTGGTTCGGCTGTGATCTTGAGTCCAACACTATTATCAACTGGCCCCAGTGGTTTAACCAACATACCTTCACGATCCCTGGCTGGCAGACAGTATGCTGTAGTTAACGGCTCAAATGATATACAAAACAATAATGTTCATTCCGTATCGACTCCAGATATCAAAGTAGCAAATGCAGGAATGACTACCCTAGGTACCCCTGTGTCTTCTTCTTTAGGGACTACAATTATTTTGCCAATATCAACTCCTGTAAGTCTGAGCATGGATTTAAACTGCTTCCATACCTCGAATGTCTTTTACTGTTAAGTGATTTATTTTTTGTAAAAAATTGATATTAGTTACACAGTATTTTGATCTTTTTGATAACTGTTTATTCGTAAAAATTTGTTCGTTTGTTTATCACTATTAACTTATTTACCAGGTACAAAAGTATGCGCTCTGCTTTGAACTACACTCCGTTTGGTGATTAGTGATATTTTCCAGTCGCTCATGCCGAAATAGGTGGAGGGATTCTTAAACCTGCAATCTAATGACAGGAAATCAAAAACCTTAAGCAATAAGCCACCATCCCACCGTGTATTTGTGTTGTACTCGTAACATGTTTATGAAATAATAGAATAACGCATTCTTTGAAACGAGATGTACATCACAAGCGATATTCTGCATTTATCAAATAGTACCTAGATGATTAGGTAAATAGTTTTTTAAACTATGCAGAATAGCTTGTTCAAAGTATTTATCACTCAGTGATTCTCGTTCCTCATATGGGGATATGTGCAGTTAAATAGCATAATGTTGTACATAATTATCCATCAATATGTTCAGATTAGTTATAGTAAGATTTGGAATCAGTAAGAATAGCCTTAGGATAAGTCACAAGAATCACCTCAGGAAAATGGTGTTTATCTCCTGCAATCACAGGACTGTAATCCCAAGTATATTTCGCATCATCGTAACCCTACGAAAACCATAGTCTTTCCTTATCAACATAATTTCTCACTGTTATTCTTCGCCCTCAACTATTTTCTTAAGAACAAAATGTTATCTTTAAAATCACGGTTGTTTCACGTAGTATATTTTCAATACTCAACTGGCTATCCGTAATCTTTTTGTACTAATCGCTTGTTGTTTAATTAGTATTTTCACCAGTGATCACTTTGTTGCATGTGTTTATGTTCGTTCAATTCTCTAGTTGGCCTTCGTTAGTGGGCCTCAAACATCAGTCTCCCTGGCCGACCAATCGACGGATTCAGTTTCTTGATTCTATGATAAGTACCGTTGGACGCACACTTGTTTTTTCAATGTATGTGTTTATCTACTTGCTTCTTCTATTTATCTTGTCAAGTATATTCATACATATGAATGCTTAATTATTTGATTATCTTCTTGTATCATATATTCTCACTTAGCAATTAACTTTTTCAACTTATAATCCTAATGTAAACAACAGTGTGTTTTCCCTGTTCATAAGCGCAATTAATCTTCATTTTTCTACTTTCCCGATATAATTTTAAGGTAAAGATTATCTTCAAGTTACTGTTTACTACATATATTATAAGAATAGTAAAACTGTATTTTTAGTTGCATCCTCAGTCACCAATTTTATTTTATGAACTGTCAATTCTCTATCACTGCTGTAAAAAGCTTTTATGCTTCCACATTCTGTTGGTAATTCGTCCTCATGTTTCACTCATCATTATCCAGCGATCATGTTATTCTTTCTATCGTTTAATAATAATTTTCATAAGAATAAATCAAGTTAAGATTTTTTCACTTATGTATTAGAATTTCATTTTCCCATTACTGTTTATTTGTAATTTATACTAAACAATGATGTTTGTATACTCGCAGATTGGTTTTATTTCATACAAAAAATTAACGACTCTGTTATACCATGTATTGTGCTTTTTCTACGTGTAACCCTCATTCTAGACAGAATCATAAACTTAAGCTCCAACACGTATGTATTATGAAAGTTCCTCCTATGTGGGAAAATTCAGCTTTCTCACTTTTTGAGATCTTTCTCAATTGTTTTGTTTGTAATCTCAGTTTTGTTCGTAAGATGTAAACTACTTGTCCTTGTACGAAATCTCAATCATAAAGTAGATATGATAAGGTGTCTTAAACGATTGGGGGATAAAAATTTTGTAGGTAGTGAGTGCGCTATCCAATGAACGAAGAACCAACTGTTTTGCCTAATTTCCAACCATCATTCCACAACGTCACTGGCACATTTAAACTTGTACATCTAATATGAACATCACTCACTGGGTGATGTGAATACACTTACAACTACGTACATACAGTTATCTCCAGTGGCATTCCTTCAGGAATCATGTTTTCAAGCCTTTGAATAAACATCAATGCAACCCAATCACCCACAAGGTTTTTTGCCCAACATGGAGTGGAATATTTGTGTGAGTCATTTCAGTATTGCCCGAGAAAGGTGGATTATGTAAGACCACAGCGTGTGATACAATTCGTCGAAGTCACTATTCTCTATCTTTAGAATACCACAAGATGGATATCGTCATCATGGTTTATTCGACGTTTAAATATCTCTGGCAATGAGTCATCACTTAGTATTGTATGTCTCAGATCCTCAAATATGTGAAATAAACAGCGTTCAGCAAACTCACTAGTTGTCGGTAGAGGCGAATTTTGAAACACATAAAATGTGTGCTGATTCCCAGTCAATATTCACAATAAACTAGCTTATTGGAGTGATTCCCTATATGTTGTAAATAAACCGAAGTATTATTGACTTAGGAGAATCTGAGAGTTTACTGGCGAACAGTTATTTCTCTAAGTTGGATTAATATCAAATGGTGATATTTGAAATCTCAGGCAGATAACACAATCGGCTCTTGAACTCATCAGTTTCACTAGAAGGCCCTGACATATTTCAACCACTCAGAACCCCATGTATCGTTGAAGGAATTACTAGACAAGTAAGCCAAATATTGTCATTCGACTTAACAATATCATCAAGATAGAATAACAGAACTATTCAAATATTCCATATTGTGAAAATGGTTTCAGATTTAGGCTAGTTCAGATCTTAATTTCATCGATAAGTGACCATAATTTCAAAGAGTACATTTGACCGATAACATTCCTATGTCGTATCTGATTTAGATTTAGAAAAAATGGCAAGATTTCTATTGGTAAAGCTCATGCCTTGCTATCCTGTTCGGTGTTTATTAGAAGCACAATTTCAGTATAAGAAGTAGAAACAGTAACATCGGACAGTAGAAATGAATATGAAACTAACAAATAGTATCCACCACATACTAAATCAATGTCCTGCAATTTCTTTAAAGATAACCATATGAAAAGTTAGTCTGCATACTGTGTATATGGAGAAATAATATTTTATTCAATTGTGCCATATTTTTGATACGCTGCTTGTGGATTTTGTATCTTCCTCGTCTGGATAGTTTGTTTCCCATTCTCACTGGTCTCTTCGCTCAAATCAAATTCCTCATTGTCGTAACAGTGTGGCTCCTTCGATTCTTTAATGAGCATGAAACCTCGACCACCTAATTTAACGCTTATATTCACTCGTATGAAATAGATTATGTAAAGCATGGCCTATTGAATAACAAAGAAGAGATCAGATAATTAAATGAATTCATCTTTAATAAAGCCATACAAGAAATCTACCTTACATTATACTAACTTCAATAATGGAACGAAAATACATACCCTGGTCTAAATCATCTGAATATGACACTTAGAAACAATTTAAGAGAAACATATATAGCTCCTAATTTTTTGTATCTTAGCATTAACGTTTTTGTAACATTTCGATAAATTGAAATAGAAGTTAGTTATAATGCTAATTTTCGATAATGCAATGCATATAAAAATGTCTTAACAAGTATATGTGTGATCAGATTGTTCGAAATGTATTGCGCTGATATATCACATGATTCTGATAAACTTCTCATTGCATTATCGAAATTTATCAAAGGGACTAATTGTTTTATAATGCTAATCTTCCACTTTCATTCATAATAACACAGCTAAATATTTTCGGTATTGATGAAGTGGTTATGATAATTAGAAGCATTCAAACTGACTCACTAACTAAAAATTCCCGAAATAATGTAGTTTAAGGTAGATAGAACTAGATGAGCACAAATGGACGTATAATATGTGGGATTTGTTGTAAGCGCGCAATCAAGTATAAAGGAGTCAAACACCACTGATTTAGAAGTCCTTTACAATGTACATCAAACAAGACCCTCGAAAATTTACTTTGTTTGCTTTTCGATTTTCCTTTTGTCGTTTTCTAACTTTTTGTTTAGTTTACGCTTTTGGATTTCTCCGAGACATGAAATTTGATTCCTAGTTCTTCCTTTTCGTTTCCTGTTGAAATTTGATTAATTCTCAATGGATAAGTAGTTCAAAGAAATACTAGTTTTACGAAGACACCACAGAATAATATGTCGTATCCACTTCATTATTATTAAAGTGACATACACTTTCACTTAGCGTCATGTCTGGTAACCTAAAATCCTGGGAAGGCTGTAAACTACTGAAATATATATTACTTGATTTTCAAAAGAATGATTTCAATAGTTCAAAATGATAAATAACTATTGCTGCATAGAAAACATGTGAAATCAGTTATTTTGATTTTCCATCGACTAGTATAGATAAAAACATGGAAAACAAATAGTACTTTTTTAAAGACCGACATCGTCAAAAAAACATTAGGTAATAGTAAAGTGTTTAGTTAAAAGAGTAAATCATACCGATGAATATGATGGTCCAAAAAGTTAGCATACACAAAAAGTAATCAGAGGAAGTACATCGAGATTTTATCGAACCAAAACTCTATCCTCAATTATTAATTGATATGGAGTCCTACGGTGTCAGGTGTGAGGCAGTTACCCACCTAAGAAAATGGAAGATGGTGGCACAATATCATGGATTGGTTGAAATCGGACACTGAAACCATTGGATGCCGACTCAGTGGTCTAGATCTTAGGCATTCGCGCGCGAGATTTAGGGTCCTGTGCTCGAATCCCGAGTGCGGGACCGTGGGTGTGTACTGCTGAAGAGTCTCCTGCCTTCCGATGCCTCCAGGTTTTAATGTTTGGTTAACATTGGTCGGTTGATGATCTCAATTAAAAACTCAACGGTCTCCACAACCCTGTACTAAATTAAAATAGTTCGGAAGAATCTCAGTAGCTTAATCCTCATTAAACATAATCTAAAATCCCATAATCATTTCAAAAACGAAAATTGCATAACATTTTTGACCTAATTTCAGAAGAACATCTATTTATTTAAACAACACCCAATCAAAACAACACTTAACACCAGAAAATGAAAATCTCATGAAGAAATAATGAAAAGGATTTTGACAGTATCCACATTCGAATTTATGCCTCAAGACTGAAATGTTACATTATTATTTGTTTGAGTGATTTATCTCCAAGGTTTGACAGACTGATCAGCACTGTGGTGATACTGAAGTTGTACAAACGTTTGCGTAATATTTTCGTGAACACAAATGGATGATTTTATTTACACTATATACAGGCGGTGAACAAACCAAGTAGTCATTCTGTTTTTGTGGTAGTCTTATTGGTAGCTAACAAGAAATGTTGGTTAGTCTAAGCAATTTACACCTATTTATTCTAGTAAGTACTACATATTGTTCCGGTATTCATGCATAATCCCATCGAAAAACATAATTATATCATGTCAATAAAGTTCTACTCCGAGTATGATTTAATAGCATTTATTGCCAAAATGTGACAATCCCTAACTTATCAACAACTCCCCCATAAAGTCTGTGAGTACAGGTCCCTTAAGCCTATTAAAGAAACGAATCACATAAATAACCAAGAATAGTAAACACTACTGATTGTTGTGATCTCTAAGCTAGATCGACTGGTCGTAAAGCTATAAATATTATCCATCAAATTGAACATGTTTTCAGATCTAACATTATTTTAAAAATCAAACTCACATGACATAAAATAGTACAAATCAAAGCACTAAGGCACGTTAGTACTGTTGTTTGTGGCTTACTCCAATCAATGAAAGGATAAACTTGTCCTGTACGATAAGGACCTGCACCACCGAGTAACCAAAACAAATATGTGAATAAACTATATATCAAACCGACCAGGCAAGGATAAATGACATGTATCATTCGCATCGGAATAGCACAAAGGCATATGTCAATTACGACCAAGATTGGAGTTAATGAATGTTTAACTTGACTTTGCCAACTTGCGAATGCATCTGTAAATCAAATATGGGAAGTTAAAATGAAAATGCAATGCCTATCAGACTTAAGAATGTTAGTGAAAATTTAGTTATCTCCGTGATCAAAAGAGACGTTATGTTGCACATCAATGAAATTACAGACAGCAAAGGAATCGGTTAGTTTTACACTCGAATGATGTTACTAATTGTATTAATTAAATTTTCTACGATTTCTACACAGATTGATTTTCATTTATATTGCAGTCAGTAGAATAATAGAAATTATCGAGGCTACTTCATGTAGGTTTACTTTAAACACACTTTCTCTCAGATTGTCATGTCAACAAAACTCCAATTAGCCTTGTTTCAAATTAAACAGTTTTATAACATATCCCACACAAAATTGTGGATTCTCATGTCTTTCACTCATCCGATTCACACCTTTCTGCATATAAGAACATCTGAAAACATCCACAACTAAAGGTTGTACAAACCCTTATTAGTGTGATTATGCGTCAACTCAACAATAACAGAACTAACACCAATGATTTTTAAATCGTTCAAACTTAATAACATGTGGAGATAGATATAACAAACCTATTTTGTAAATAGTTTTTGGTATCATTTGCATTCATCTTGTTAATTTTCACAGTCTGTACATTTACCCCAAAATGATTGTACATTTTGTTTAAGTGTATGACCTTGAACACACACCTTTCCGTTCTGTACTGCTCATTGCATGACACACGTTGTTAACCGCTCGTAAATACACTACTATACACACGTCTCTTGTTCTCCGTTGCTAGTAGTTACGATAACTGAACTCCGAAACATTTATCATTCTCATTTATAGACTGTGGCGACATTTCCATTATATTCTACGTTTGGCTATGTTACTGGAACAACATCAACCTCACTGGAATTATTAACTATCTATAATTGTGGATTCTGGTACCAAACCTAACCGAACACGCACCAACCTGTTGACTTAAGTAACGTCCCTTTTATTTGTGTTTATAACTTACAATTTGTATACTATAATATTAACATTAGGACGTAATAACTTAATTGTTATTTTTGAGGTAATATAATTTTTGGTCCACCACAAACAACCCAAGTTATTACGTTTCTATTAGGTGACGGTTATCAAGAGACCAGAAATGAATCGATGACTTGTTAAACAACCAGTTTTTAATCTACAGGCATTTCGATATCATTTCGTCTTCTTGGTGATACAATAGTACAAATTCACGGTTCCCTATGCCTTATGATCTGACCACTTGAAATTTTTATAAGATCTCCATTCTTTCCATCATTTGAGATTTTGTAATTCTGTTACTTTCTTAATAATGCTTACATAACATATAGTTACAGTTCTCTAGCTTCAAATGATTCTTGTCTCTGTCCTTTGTCCAACTCTCTTTCTTGTTTTCTGGAATGCTTAGATAATAAATCTACACAAAATAACCGTGGAACGATAATGTAACAAATAAGGTTGTTTCTAACAGAACTGGGTAAATTAAACTCCAGTGACTCATCATAAAACGGAATATCATTAGTCATGAATCAAGTTATTATGCTCATCTTCAAGTTCAAATCGATGTCCTCAATTACTTCCCTCGTTGTGACCTGTCCGGATATTGAAGCAAAGCAATCCTGAAGCAATGTCTTAGATTTAGTGGAATAGAAATTCAATGAAGTGATTATTTTATTGTTACACAAGGCCATCATAGACTGTTTGTTTTTTTAGCGTCTTAACCAAACATAACATCAAAATATAACATTAACCAGTAGTCAGTGATAAAAAATTAGATAAAACAAATTAGCAAGGCATACTAAATAGGTTGGCGAAAGTGGACGAAACATTGAAGGTTATGTCATTTATCTCACAAGAATCATCGAAAATACATGATTTTCCTGTTAACACTGATAATGAACCTTCAAGTTCGAGACTTATCAGAATTGTGAAAGTATTTGCGCTTGATAATAGTGAGTTTCATGATGATACTGATATTATGAATGCTATAGAAGATAATATTTCAGATGAGTTTTACAAATCTAGAGAAATTTCATCCGAAAGGTCACTAAACTTTACTTAATTTATTAAACTTTTGAAGACAATCGTTATTCTATACGCGAGTGCGGGATCGTGGATGCTCACTGCTGAGGAGTCCCATAATAGGACGAAACGGCCGTCCAGTGCTTTCAGGTTTTCCATGGTGGTCTAGCTTCAATTGGCTCACGCTTTCAACTATGAAAATGTGTTTATGTTTTAGCAAATTTCTATAAATATCAAAATTAGTAGATTTTTGACCAGGAAGAATATTTAGTATCTCCAACATAAAGAGATAGAAAGTGACACCTATTTAAATTTTCATTCAACCATAGAATAGATTCTGAGGTCTGTGACTATATTGTTTATCTAACCTATTTCTAAAGTTTTATTTTCACCATTAGTAGTTAATAGATGTACTTTGTTTACGATATTTAAACTCGGATCATAGTGAAATAAACTTTCAATTAAGTTAACCGTCAGTTTTATTCAATGTATCACTACATCCCCATTGTTATATAAAGTTGCAATTCTTCGAGTAACATCCGGTGTTGGCATACATACATACACACAGAAGGAAGGTTTAAGGTTGTTTTCATTGAGAAGTAACTAACTAAAAATCCATTCAAACATATCGAGTAATAAACGATTCCGACGTACTAATTCTGCATCATTCGTTAGCGTTCAGTCACTCAAAAGCTGTTAGAGAAAAACTCGTCTCCAACAGTTGTTTAGTTGATGTCGGTTCATCAGAACTAAATCCATTTTTTACAGTCTGGATCAGATTAGTTTAATAAACAATTATTAATAAATAAATAGACTGGTTGAAACTCATAATAAGTATTATTTAGCTTACCCAATGGAATGTTCGACAGTGAAAACCAAAACACGACAGAAACCACAAGCATACACGTTGCAGATAAATTATACAGAAACCATATTGGTTGATAATATTTTGGTTCATTGTTAGGAACTACGTGTAACAGTAAATCAATGGAAATTAACAGAAATTCAATTTGTAGAACACATTAATCTTGCGGTGTTTTAAGCAAAATACACTGACAACTAGAGTTGAGGGGAACGAAATATATTGTAAATAAAAAATATCACAATTTTCACTTTATTCTTCACGGTCGATAAATCGAATATACTTACTGTATGTAAACTGTATTGACTGTATGCATCAAGAGAAAAGTGTTCCACCCAAAATCAACGTTCAAGATTCATATCATTGAGTGGCTGATTAAGAGGTAAAGAATTCTCGGAAATTGTTTGATTTGACGATAGTTCTCGGCATCAACTAACATCTCCGAATAATCGTTAAAAACTGGAGAGTATTGAATAACTGTTGCATCTTAACATGATATTCGTTGAAAGTATGCACCCACGACCATATTACGGTGTCGGATTAGTAGCTTCAGTTCTCACTGAAAGTTCGATTTCTCTTGACAAATAAGTCAGAATCCAATGATTCCCTAATATCTCAGTTTTACTGAAGTTGGACATGCGAGACATGAGTAGCCCGAAAATATTCTGTCTTCCAGAAAACCGGAAGATCTTGAATTCGATTCTGAGCGGGGTCCGTGTAGTGCGAGTTGTTTAGTCGTCTCAAATAATGATATATTGGCTACACAACAATCCATTGGTTTTACGTATTCTTCAGCTAAGTTCTGCTTTTAGCACAGAGGTCTGTGAAGATTATTCAACATTATTGATGTCCCCGAACAGACCTAAGTTGGAAATCTATTAAAAACTAAGAGCGATTGCACAGCTGATTTGTACAAGTATCTGGATGTTCAGTAATGCGCCTTCTGAAAATCACCACGGGAAATCTCATCTATGATCTTCGGCTTCGCGTTCGACGGCTTAATCTCTAGATAACTGACCCGGTGTCCAATGCTTTACTTGTCTAACATCAATCAATTAGCGTTATCGAGCGACCATCTACAATTGTCTGTTTATTATAAAGACTTATTTAGAACCCAATGCATTGTTTTGCCCTGAGCAGATTATATCGGTCAATGCTCTCATTTACAGGTTATTTCTTGCATATTCGAAACGATGACAGTTCAAATACAACAGATAATTTTCGTGTACACGATAACTTAACAATTGATTTAGTTAATACGATTAATTAAATTTGTTTAAATGATGTCGTAGATGAGGTGAAGCTATTAAACAAACATTCATAGAAAATGGTTATTTCCTAAAACTCATGAATTGAAGGGAAGGTTACAATATGATGAGACCTACTACACTTCCGACACTCAAAAGACTGTCAATATCACTCTGTCATCATTTCCCAATAAAACGCATTATACAACAAAAGTCATTATTGGAAAAAACTAGTTGCATATTTTCCCAAAAGTCAAAACCTTATATAATAACTCATCGAGTTTATTAATTTACATGTGTATAGGTACATTCATTTGTTGAAATAACAATGAATTGCAAGTGACAGTGTCTGAAGATATTGAAACTAACAAAATCAAATAAATTGGCAAGAAAAGATGACAATTGACTACTTATTTTAGATTCAGTGATTTGTTTAACACTGAGTTAATAATATTGATCAGTGTTCTCATATAATGATTATTTATGACATTAAGTAGGAATAATATATTTGTAAAATCTCAGCGAATGAATTTGTAGTAAATCCAACGTTTCGCCTAGCAATCTGGTTCAAGCTTTTTCAAGGAATTGTAATCAAACATCAAAATTATCGAATATAAATAGATACATGGTTCTCCGGTTCATTGTACACTGAATAGGTCATCCAATTAGCGTTAAAAATGTTTAAACTAGGTATATGTATTAGTGTGTAAGAGACTTGTGATGTGAAATGATATGTGTTAAGATATCATATTGTATATATATACGTAAGTGGTGAAAACATACAATTTTTGATATATGATATGAATCATATGTGTCACAGCATGTATGAAATGAAGATAAATAAACAATATAAAAGAACGAATTCGAAGAGGAAGAATGCAGTTTGAAACTGAATATATGTGTTATTTTAATGTCCCAATTAATTGTTTAACAAATTCCGATAAGACAACTGATTAGAATCATTGAATGTAATTGTTGTCACTTAGATAATACGAGATAGATAAAACGGAAAGGAGTTCAGGTTTTTACTTATTAATGATTAGCTGCCATGGCACAGATAATTGTATCCCATCCCTCCTATTAATATTGTTTGGATGTTTTCATCACTTACGTATATATACAATATGTTATCTTAACACATTTCATTTCACATCACAAGTCTCTTACACACTAATACATATACCTAGTTTAAACATTTTTAACGCTAATTGGATGACCTATTCAGTGTACAATGAACCGGAGAACCATGTATCTATTTATATTCGATAATTTTGATGTTTGATTACAATTCCTTGAAAAAGCTTGAACCAGATTGCTAGGCGAAACGTTGGATTTACTACAAATTCATTCGCTGAGATTTTACAAATATATTATTCCTATTTAATGTCTTACATCAACTCGGTGCCCAAATACTGTGAAACTATTCGCTCTAATTTAGACGAAAGTTCTTATAGATTATTTATGACTTATTAACTTTTACTTCCAAATTAACGGAATGAATATAAATGTCATTTGGAAATTTAATAAAGTTTTTACTCCCCTTACCACAAAATGAAGATATTTTATCTTAATATCCAATAATGACATTGATCTACTGGAAGTTATTTTAAACTAGTCCCATTATAAATTCATGGAAATGTTCTTCAACTTTGATAGAAAAAGCTCATCAAGCACTAATTACATAAACTTTTTTAATTCACAACGTCTCCAAGCCTTATAAGATTTTTTTCTCTGAGAAACCTTGTGCACGCAGTGTAGAGTCACCTAGACTGAAGGTCACATTGCAACTTGATCTATGGCATTTGATCAGCACTAAGAAGGACTCGACACGCATGACATTGATCACCATCTAGTAATCAATCAATTGTGTTTTTTTGTTTGAAACGATTTTATTTCAATTGCTATAATTTACATTACTGATGGATGAAAGGTAGCTAAATTGTAATATTCATAAAACTTGACTTTTATAAACATATGATTTAAATGTAATTTAATTGCATAAATAAAATTGCTTACATTTTATGTTGTAAATCAAGCAGTAGATAGCTAGTGATATATGAACTATGGTAAGTAGCAGAAATCCCCAATTTGTAGCGTACGTGATCCAACCATACTTAGAATGATCAAAATGTTTGATTGTTTCTCTAACAACATCGTATATAATCCATACTAACAAAAGAGTTGCCAGAGACGCACGATACATTGTGAAATATTTCGGTTTGAAACACACCCACTGGAGAAATTAAGGAAAAATAAATGTTGATATTATCAAGTGACTAGATGAGTCAGTAAACAATTAAAAATTCTCTAGTAGATTTGCTTGTGAATTTCGAAATGTTCGTTTATTGACAGTTTCGTTATTTATATTTCATTTAATGCTCAATATAAAAAGTATTTCAAGTCAGTTATCTTCTCCACCTTCGAAATCACGAACGATCTTAGCTAGACCACTGTTAAAGACTTGGAAAAACTAGACGGCTGTTTCTTGCCAGTACTTATCAGTATGTATCCATGATTCTTCATACGAGGATCAAACCCAGGACATTCGGTTTGGCGTTCGAACGACAAACCTCTAGACGACTAAGTTGGCATCCAACACTTTTATTGTTTAACTTTTCACTGTTTAAACAGTAGCCGCTCACTTACTTATACACGGTGTTGAAAATCATCCCAAGTAACATGAAATAGAGTGATGAAAAGTTTATTGGAATGACAAAAAATAATTCTCGCAAAACACAACCAGGGATTTATGATGGTAATACTTTTATTCACGTCTACAAACGTAAAACCAAATGGATTCACATTTGTTGTAAAGTCAAATGCAACTAAATAAACTTTATATATAGGAAGTTGAGCACTTTAAAAACTCTAGATAAAATCATTTCTACAGTGAGAACTAGAGTGTCTCAGCTTTTAGAGAAGCTATGGTGCTCATTAACATGTTACGAGTTTCTACAGAAATTCCCATAAAATCATGATCAGGATTTTCTCACTGGATATCGGGATTGTTGCTTGGTCTTACAAACGAGCTCAAATATGTTCGTTATAATAATATATAAATAATTTTCTGATATGCCTTTACAGCACGTCATTTATCGCTAATTACTTAAAACATTTAGTCTCTTTGTTAAATTTAGATGGTGCAATGAGAAGACGTAATTTATCTGAACTATATCATATACTAGCGTACTAAATTTTCATGTGATCTCTCATTTACTTGACAAGGCATTTATATATGATAAATAACTCACCAATTCTATAGTTCTACAAGGAAGAGAGGCAATATTAACCTCTCAACATTTTAAAGCACAAAAGCAATTGCGAAATAATCTTGAGGTTGTTTTATCTAAACCTACTAAAGGGTCAAGAGTGATTATAATGAATAAATGTGATTATGAAAGTAGGATGTTATCCAATTTCAGTGGTAAAACTAAATTTATGTCTTGTATTGAATTTGAAATAGTTTGTAAATTTGAGAGAAGAATGAATTCAGACTTCATGAAACTACTATACATGAATATTATTAATAAAGTGGGTTCTAATCTCTCATGTCCTATCCATTTAAAATATTCCAATTTATATGGATTGTCTAAAATCGATAAAACTAACAATCCTCTACATCCAGTTTTATCCATTAGTCGATCTCGTTAAGTGACTGACGAAACGACTAAACCCTATTCAAAGGTATTTAAGTAAATATTCACTGGGAAATTCTTTTACGTTGGTTGATTATTTATATGATTTCAAAATCAGGAAAAACACAACGTATCTATTTGAGGAGAGTTCTGTTTTCATTAAAGTACCTCTGAAATCTTATATTGCCCATTTAGAGATATTTCCAAAAGATTTGCTACTTTTATTCAGTGATAAAGTCAAATTCATATTTCGTTGTGAATAATTTTAACAGATTGGTCAGGTTGCCATAGTTAGATCTTCACTACCATTATTATTTTATATGTTTATGGTACATGTGGAAAACTTAGCTGAAGACATGGTCGAAAATATGTGCCTTTATAGGTGATATGTGCATGACATTGACAGGCCAGTATCTCAGTTTCCATATTTATTCACCAGTTCATTACAAACTAGGTTTGATAAAAAGCATGTTCAATATGGTTGACCATATCTGCACAATTTGTACTATCGAAGATGCCGATTTGTTGTTAAATACAATAAAACCGTTTCATTCATTTTGGACCAGAACAGGCAAAAATAGTGACAATTTGCTAAGTGTAAAAGTGGACCTCAGGTAGTATTATCTTATATAACAGTCATATGATTCCGTGTAACATTCTTTTAATCTAAGTGCTTTGCACTTGTGATATCCAGACGTGAATTATGAATGGTAAGTTTTGAGACCTATTTTTAGAACGTTACGATACATATATTTTTTTTGTATAATTATTAAGTAGCTAAACTATGAACATTCATGTCCCTATTATTAAAAGCTTTATTTTGACCTACAGACTATTATTATACGATTCACCGTTCTTGAGTTATGACCAGTCTATTAATTACAGTTTCCCAAATTCACAGCCACTTTCGGCTAGGTACTGTACAAATATTATTTTCTATTTTACGGTATGATGTGGTCTGTTTGGTTTGTATATAAACCCAGTATGTTTGAAATACATTATTCATATCGTTGAGGCTGAGATCGCGATTCTGGACTTAACAGGCAGGGCTAGGCAAGAAATAGGACCGATAAAAACTCCAGACTGCTCGTACAGGTTTTATCTGCCAATGCTACGGTCGAAAAATCACTGTACTCTAACTGGCGGTATCATTACCTCATACAATAATAGGGCATAAGACCACAAGTTATAACAGTTCTGAAACAGTATTCACTAACAAAAGTCATGATAGAGCATTTACTACGAATACGCAGTTTTGAAAACGAAGTAGTTTTAGTTGCCAACGTCAGAAGGCTGAGAAACGTGTGGTAATCCTGACAACTGAAGCACATCTACTGATTGAAACAACATTACGGTTTCCCCACTTCGAATCCATGAAGCTAAACAACATAAAATGATTAACATGGGTATAACTGAATGAATCCTTTGAAAATCGTTTACAAAGTGTCTTATTTGACAGTATAGATACTTATTCTTCAATTTATCTCTCCCTTCTACTTCTGTGTATGTTAACTATTTTCCACGAATTGTTCAGCAATATTTTCATATTTATCAGTCTCCCTTGACTGGAACTTTGTAATTCCACTTTATTCAGTATTTGCCATAAGCTTGTCATTCTATCATTGCATGTGACTGCAATGCTGACAATAGGTCATGCTTCAATTAACTGAAGGTTGTAGATTAGTACAATCATTGACTACTATTCTTTGTTTTGTTCCACAACCACATTGTACAACTTGATTTTGATCGACGGAAGTTTGATTTTATTGAGTGGGTAGTATTCTTGTTGATTCTCAGGTATTGGACATTTGTAGTTAGTAACTATAGTTCACTGTGTATTACGGTATTGAATGACAGCAGCTGTTGACTGTATAGTGACCGAGAGTGATGGAAATAATTTAGAAGTCTAAATAATTTGAAATCACAGTCAATAAATTTTCACGTCAGCAATAAATCGATCTGTTCACTTCAATTAAAGCGTCTATCATCTGATCTGGATCAAATGAGTTGTAGGATTTTTCAAGAATCAGTTTGCATTTGCTGATGTGTGAGCATGCTAAAAAACAAATCTGATTGTGTTCAAATCAATAATTGGTTAAGTAATCTATATGTCATGTGTTGAACAATCATATTGTACATAATTGTGTTTTTACTATATTACATGAAAAGTAGTCAATGAATAACCTCTGTTTTGATGAAATACGTGTGGTTATATTAACTTTGATTAGTTTAAAGGAGTTGTACACCCAATTGTATGTTTTTAGTTTTTAAACAAATCCATATTATTTGCTTTTGCATGGATGTAAGTTTAATGTTTATGAATGCAATTTAGTCAAGACTATTTAATTACTTCAAGTTAGTTTTCAACAGTTTTAATAATTTGACAATAGTAACATAGGTTCAGTGCATCAAATCAAAACAGTAATTTGGTGAATTTCAGATTATCAAAATGGTAAAATGTACATGTATGAATTCTTTTATGAGAGATAATTTTCATTCTGTAATCTAATATGTTTCATGAAGACTATGTTACTGTAATGAAATTACTTAATCATTATATTAGGTGAAAATAATACTAACAGTTAGACTCCCTTATAAAATATCTAGTTACTTCAAGTGTATTTTCATTGGGAATCAAACCAGTTTGGTAATTTATTAGAAGTTAAATAAGCCTTAAGATGCATGTCGAATAGTGTTGTTATCTTCAATATGGACAATTTAAATTTTAAAGAAATTCCATTAAAATACTGCTGGTTATCAACAAAGTAAATTCTAAAATGAAGTGAATTTTGAAATCATTTTATTCCCTTGAATTATTTTTAATGATATTCAATGGAACTTGATTTTTTAAGAAAATCTATACCTAACTTGTGTCTAAATGTTATTAGTCAATGATGAGCTGTGTTGTTGCTTTTGATACCATAGTTATGTAGTTTGAGTTTTCTCTTCATGGGATCACGATAACAGGCAACATTTATACTAACTGGAGTTTAGACAGTACATTGTTATTTGGTTTTATTGCTGGGACAATTAAGTCGATCAACTTTGCAGATAGCCACTAGCTTTGGTTTTTAAACACCATTAGATCAACAGCAACCTCCTCTAGAGTTTCAGGATTACCCAACTGATATCTGTTAGCAAGTATTGTCTATCTGATTAACACAGATACAGTCATTTTTTTACCAACTTAAGTGATCCAGTGTATTAATTACAAGTCGTCAAACGAGAAGGCTACGATGTGTCTACCAAAATCCTAATTATAAGTCCATATTATTGACCAAGCATTAGTTTCATTTTCTAGAAAGTATATATGTATAAAAATAAATGAGTGCATATGGATTTTATTCAGTTTAAACGATAAACTTCCTCCTTCACCCTTAGTCTTCTCACTCAGTAGCCGGACAATGGTTTGCATATATGAATCTTTGTGATCTATAAAATCTATGTATATCGGTTTCGACACTGCACATCATAACACTAAACATTTGAATCTATGAAATATCTAAACTAATAATACACCAGCCATCACACAAACATCTTTCAGCTTCCTACAAGATACTTTATTACTAAAACAAATTATATAATATATTGGAATACTGCACGTACTTGAGATTTCACAAAATCTTGAGGTCTTGCATGGTGAAATAATAATCCAGTACATGAGGATTCCACAGTTATAAATTGTCGTAATTCTGGAAAGTATGAGGAATTCCATATGGTATATTTATTCTTTAAATATTGCATTTAAACTAGATTCTTTTATTAAATAACAAAATATTTAGCCTTATTTCATATATGATTTTGAGTATCAAGACAAATATAGGCCATCATGAACATACAATAAAATGGTTTCATAAAATGTAGGTTACTCGCTGCCGAAAATTAAACAATGATTCATAAATACATGTTTACTCAACAGAAATTTACGAACAGAAATATTCCTGGTAAGAACAATATAGCTTCCGTTTTACTTCTATACACGATTCAACGTACAGAAACCAACTGAATGTTTAGAAATTTAGGATGGTAGCCTTTTTTTGAACACATGTCGTATACAACGAATAATGATTGTTTAAAGTATAGGAAAATGATTGGTGTATTTCATATGTTTGAGGCGAACACATAAAGTCGTTTTATAGCTAATCGATCAAGATAACCCGAAAACAAATTTGCATACAGATAATTTTACATACAGACTACAGTGTCTGTCTATTTCTCATTTTTGCAGTCTTAGAGATTTCACTCAAAGTATGTAAACAGAAAGAAAATAAAACCGATACTGATGACTGCTTTTGAAAGAGAAGTTTTCATTTTATTTTCTCCATGTCTGTCCTTTGTTTGGACGGGGGTAAGAGGAATATAAATCTTTGGAAAATTTTCGCGTTGGAGTATTCCGTTTCGCTCAGTCACATTTACTCCTCCTATCATATTGTACACTTTTTTGAAAAACTATGGATGATCAAATTAAACTATCTAGATTTATACACTGACAAAACATCGACCATCAAAGTCATTTGACAATATACAGTCAACACTGAAAAATTCATCAAATCAGCTCTTAATCTTGCGAATTTCGGGTGATATCTGCTCGACCTTAATAAATTCAACAAATGAATTGTAACCGTTTAGATCAATTGAAACAAGTCTATTTCAAAAATTTAATTAGAATATAACATTTTGACACTTTATGTCTTCTAGAAGTTTAGTGCCCAGTTCCTGTCAAACACGTCGTTCAAATATTTTTGAACATATATAGGAAGTATAACATTCTGTTCTAAATATTTTTTTTGACATTTTCAGTCTCATGAAACGTTGTCCATATAGGCTTGAGAGAGACGATTCATGATAATCTTACAACTTCATTCTTAATCTAAATGATTTGAAATGTAATGATTATGCATAGATGATTTAGTGACTTTTCAGTATAATAAATTTTTCTGTGTATAATATCTTCCCCAGATGATGTATATGATACGTCTGTAAGTTGAACGCTATATTCAGATCCTAAGCTATTCTGATAACCCCAGGCTAGAACTACTCAGCGACTTGAACACCAGGGAGAAGACTCGAGTATGAGAGAAAACACTTTACTGCAAGGTTCATTTATGTACAGAAAATACAGGGATTTTATAGTAATTAAGAGACCTTGAGTTTATATGGTAGCAGTGTGTTAATCAGCCAATCAGGATCTCGTTATTTTAGTAACATAACTTCACACAACTTCTAATTAACCGCTGATTGGTCGGGGCTCATTATGAGCCTCTGGAGGCTCTGTTAGAGTTCTCTAGAAGCCGACTTAACACCTGTGGACCATCCTCACAGTATACCATATAATTCGTTTACCTACCTTTCTCCAACCAACATAATCTAATGAGAAACCAGTCGTCTTTCTGATACACTCATGTATCTTCACCACTAACAGTCCGGGAATTTTACTAATAACATTTAGACACAAGTTAGGTATAGATTTTCTTAAAAAATCAAGTTCCATTGAATATCATTAAAAATAATTCAAGGGAACAAAATGATTTCAAAATTCACTTCATTTTAGAATTTACTTTGTTGATAACCAGCAGTATTTTAATGGAATTTCTTTAAAATTTAAATTGTCCATATTGAAGATAACAACACTATTCGACATGCATCTTAAGGCTTATTTAACTTCTAATAAATTACCAAACTGGTTTGATTCCCAATGAAAATACACTTGAAGTAACTAGATATTTTATAAGGGAGTCTAACTGTTAGTATTATTTTCACCTAATATAATGATTAAGTAATTTCATTACAGTAACATAGTCTTCATGAAACATATTAGATTACAGAATGAAAATTATCTCTCATAAAAGAATTCATACATGTACATTTTACCATTTTGATAATCTGAAATTCACCAAATTACTGTTTTGATTTGATGCACTGAACCTATGTTACTATTGTCAAATTATTAAAACTGTTGAAAACTAACTTGAAGTAATTAAATAGTCTTGACTAAATTGCATTCATAAACATTAAACTTACATCCATGCAAAAGCAAATAATATGGATTTGTTTAAAAACTAAAAACATACAATTGGGTGTACAACTCCTTTAAACTAATCAAAGTTAATATAACCACACGTATTTCATCAAAACAGAGGTTATTCATTGACTACTTTTCATGTAATATAGTAAAAACACAATTATGTACAATATGATTGTTCAACACATGACATATAGATTACTTAACCAATTATTGATTTGAACACAATCAGATTTGTTTTTTAGCATGCTCACACATCAGCAAATGCAAACTGATTCTTGAAAAATCCTACAACTCATTTGATCCAGATCAGATGATAGACGCTTTAATTGAAGTGAACAGATCGATTTATTGCTGACGTGAAAATTTATTGACTGTGATTTCAAATTATTTAGACTTCTAAATTATTTCCATCACTCTCGGTCACTATACAGTCAACAGCTGCTGTCATTCAATACCGTAATACACAGTGAACTATAGTTACTAACTACAAATGTCCAATACCTGAGAATCAACAAGAATACTACCCACTCAATAAAATCAAACTTCCGTCGATCAAAATCAAGTTGTACAATGTGGTTGTGGAACAAAACAAAGAATAGTAGTCAATGATTGTACTAATCTACAACCTTCAGTTAATTGAAGCATGACCTATTGTCAGCATTGCAGTCACATGCAATGATAGAATGACAAGCTTATGGCAAATACTGAATAAAGTGGAATTACAAAGTTCCAGTCAAGGGAGACTGATAAATATGAAAATATTGCTGAACAATTCGTGGAAAATAGTTAACATACACAGAAGTAGAAGGGAGAGATAAATTGAAGAATAAGTATCTATACTGTCAAATAAGACACTTTGTAAACGATTTTCAAAGGATTCATTCAGTTATACCCATGTTAATCATTTTATGTTGTTTAGCTTCATGGATTCGAAGTGGGGAAACCGTAATGTTGTTTCAATCAGTAGATGTGCTTCAGTTGTCAGGATTACCACACGTTTCTCAGCCTTCTGTCGTTGGCAACTAAAACTACTTCGTTTTCAAAACTGCGTATTCGTAGTAAATGCTCTATCATGACTTTTGTTAGTGAATACTGTATCAGTACAACGCACTTAGACTAAATGAACTTTACACGGACTACCTAAGATAATACTACCGGAGATTTACTGTTACATTCAACAAAATTAAAACTGATTGCCATCGAATATAACTAGTTAATTGTCATCATGATGTTGATCAATTAGTCATTTATTGGCTGGAGCACAATTTCAAATATGTATTAATACACTCTGTTGTCAGCAAATAAAAATTGGACATGAAAAATCCAGCAACTCATTTCTGTCAGGTCATGCGAGAGAATTAATGACTGAAGTATTGCCATTAAATGTAACCCCGATTTAGGTATGGGTAATTTTAACCTCAAGTTATTTAGACTGATAAATCAATTATGTGTGGAACTCGACTCAGACAGTTTGAAATTAAAAAGATATAATATTCACCTTCCATTAATGTTCACTAATTTCCACGAGATATTGAGTATATGTGTATGAAAAGTTCAGTAAAGCATCATTATTACACTTTTATGAGAATATTTTATGGAAATTTCGTTCTTATCAAGAAGTCGTTTTTAATACATCATATGAGTATATGTATTCACACTGAACTTCGGTCTCCTCAGTCACTGACATAAAATTGTCAAAATAAATTCACCTTTTTTATGATGTCTCAGTCACAAACCAGATAATTTAAGTAGTGTCTAAAGAACTTAAATCTTTATAGCTTCTATGAATGATATCTACAACTACTTCGAATGAACAAGTCTTTTCTATATTCAGAGTACCTTAAATTGGTGTATTCTTCCTCGCCTCATGAGCTTAACCAAAAACAAAACTATAGACGTATGGAGGTCAATATGGTAGCTCAATGGTGCTCTAAACGAAATTTGGAACTCTGCAGTTGAAAATGTGGATTGATTTGGTTTGATAATCATTTACTCGACCTAGATTTCACCATATGTGGTAAAGTTTAATCCGAATTTCATACAGTTGTGGACTTACGACTAAGGTATTTCCACAATTTGTTCTTCTCATGACAGATTTACAAACAGACCTTCGAGTCTCAACGAATTCTCGTCTGTTTATTTCGTAATCTTTATAACAATGATTCGCGTACTTTAATGTACAAAGTATGTGTCCGACCACTCCTAGAATACTGCACTTTTATCCTTAGTAGTACTCGCATCAAAGAGAAATCAAGATTGGAATGTGTTTAGAGGCTACTTACACTTCGAACTTATAGCACCTCAAACTACTAATCCAGATGCTACAAGTTCGAATTCGAACCTTTAAAGAAGCAGAGACTTGGATTTAATTCCATCTTCTTCTTCTTCAAAATAATCTATAAACTATCTTTTGCATACAATGATCCAATTAAATATGCAGAAACGCCTAGTTGTAGTATTCCTCACTTGTCATTAGCTAAGCGATCTCATTCTAACTTTTCCCCATATGAATGTACCCGTAAATTTTCGAGTGTCTAATAATTTACCTTAATCTGTCCATGAAATAAAATCACTCCAATTATTTATTTGTCACTTCTCCTCTAATACTACTTTAAATGTGCTTACACGTTTAAATATGTCTCATTAGACTAGTTAAATCATGGGAACATTAAATGATTAATCATTGTTATTATTGAGGGTACTCAATAAAATTTTCTCCCTCCAGATAATATTACACTTACACTGTCCCTAATACATTTATCTAGTTCAAATAACTTCTATCCCAAAGAGAAGATTATAAAGCAAAACACTTAGATAACGCCAGACCTGTCACAATAATTTTTGTCGCTTTTGTTATGTGCTCTGCTTGATCATCTTTCTAGTTGTAAAAGACCACAAGTAGTCAGTAATAGCCCTGGAATTCACCTTGAACACATTTTTCATACATCAACAGGATGCTTTAAACCTTTTAAAAAGAACTAGTGTTCCCCAAATGATGCATAACACTGTTGTATTCTATATGACAAATGTGTGCACTAAGTAATTTCGCAGTATATCATTTCAAACAATCTGAAATTATCTATCTGTCCTTTACATTTATGATATTCTGAAATATTCAAATTAATATGGTAACTAGATGTCCAGTTTAAGTCAGATAGAATATGATGATCACGAATGAACGAACTGTATTTGAAATTCGTAATAAGTGCAAAATAATTTACACAGAAATCATCATTAAATACGAACATTACAGCATTACTATATGTTTCAATCTGATCGTGTCCGTAAATCAGCATGCATTTGATAACTATTTTCAGAATATACTTACTTGCACCTGTTACTCCCAACGGAGCATAGGTCGCCGACTAGCATTCTCCAACCCACTCTGTCCTGGGCCTTCCTTTCTAGTTCTATCTAACTTTTGTTCACTCTTTTTATTTCTGTCTCCACTTCTCGGTATGTGTTCTTTGGTCTTCCTCTTCTCCGCTTGGGGCCTTTCTGAGGCTACTGCCGGTCCCAAGCCCGGATAAAGGAGGAAGTTTGGGCATGGGGTTAGCGACTACACCCCGTAGAAAACTAGCTCGCTAAAAAAACGCCGACCAGAAAAAATAATTCAAACTATTTTCAGAATATACTATATTTATTTAATCACATCATTTCCGATTCAAACTTTGTAATAAACCCTAGAAAAATGAAAGTAAGAACTGTAATTCAACCAAGTTATTACAAACAATATTCATACTTTGTTGTATAGGATCTTCCTGTAGACACAATGAACAGATGTTAAAGACGAAAGGAAAGAGTTGTGATGTCTTAATGGAGCATCAAACTTTTTCATGACTATTCATCCACTCACTCGATTCTTCTCATTTAACTAGTAGGTTCATGTGGTGTTTATATGAACCAATGATTTCTTTGTACTTGATTTCGAATTCCAAATACAATAAATTCGTTCGCGTCCATCTCGTACTTCTTGATTAAATTGCGTTATTTTTGGGATTCCTATTTTACACTATAGTTCAAACACTCCTAATTATCACAGTTCATTATCCAACAAGAACATCGAATAATTTTATCTCTTCTGGTGTCGATTTTATAGGAACTTCAACCTCTTTTGCACTGCATAAATTTAGTGTTAGAGCTAAACGAATAAGAACATTGGTGTTCAAAGTATTATCAAAAAAGTTTACAAAGTGTGATAGCTTTATTTCGAATGTTAGTAGCTTAATTGATTCGCGTGTCTGTGGTTTTAGCGATCTGTGTGTGGTGCAATTATAAACGCGATCAACACTTTGTACTCCACTGCCTTGTGGGTTAGACCTTAAGATCAAAAGCTCAAGGAGTGGCCCCCTAAAGAAACCACTTGTTTCAGTCTGGGCACTCGGACAGTATCCTAGCTCACACACAAATCAATGATAGTAAACATTCCCATTGTGAAAATTAGGACAACACATGTAAGCGAACAATGGTTTCCAATTAGGGCCTAGTAGTACGCCCGATATAGCTATCTCCACAGGAGCAGCTGAACTTGTAAATGCACATGGAGGAGGCCAACTCAGGTAACTTATCCTTCGTTTGAGTAGACATCACTGGTCGACTCGAGAAAGTCAATGCGAGATGGGCTGCGTAGAAAGTCTTACTAATTACTTTCGTTAACCTATCTTTCACACTATCACTAGCTCCATCCCCGTTGAATTGTAATTCTCTGTATAAAGGTTTCTTACTAACTCTTGAAATCTCTCCACTTGCTCTCTTGATATCAATCATTTACTCTTATCAACTGCAACTGCACTCACGGTGATCCCATCCTCGCTCATCCACTCTACACACCGCGCTCTCTCTGGCGTTCACTAATTTAAACCTGACCTGATAGATTTAATTCCCACTGAGGAAGTTCTTTAATTATTATTATTTCGTCCACCTTCTTTTAGAACAAACGTTATTTCCTTGAATAAAAAAATAACCTTCATTATTATAATATTAAAACAAAAAAAACTATGTCACTTATTATTAATTATCAGTTAATAAACTATATATGAATAAATAATTTATTAATGAATGTTGATTTCCTATTTAA
>NC_031495.1:50620902-50653484 GCF_000237925.1 Schistosoma mansoni
ATCATGAGTCAATTGAAGGTAGACCACCATGGAAAACCTGAAAGCACTGAACGGCCGTTTCGTCCTATTATGGGACTCCTCAGCAGTGCGCATCCACGATCCCGCCTCGCGGGATTCGGACCCAGGACATACCAGTATCGCGCCAGAGCACTTAACCAATAGACCACTGAGCCGGCATCCAGCGGGATCGTGGATGCGCACTGCTGAGTAGTCCAACAATAGGACGAAACGGCCGTCCAGTGCTTCCAGGGTGGTCTAGCTTCAATTGACTCATGATCTTACCTATATAAAATCACTAAAATCTCCACAAAACCCCCTTGTGATAGTGATATATTTATTATTTGTTGATCGATTTTTAAATCAGTGGGAAATGAAAGAAGACCGAAACTGCTGATTCATCTAATCACTTGATAATATCAACATTTATTTTTCCTTAATTTCTCCAGTGGGTGTGTTTCACACCGAAATATTTCACAATATACTGTGTGTCTCTGGCAATTCTTCTGTTAGTATGAATTATAAATGTTACCAGGGCAACGATAATAAGTTTTAATTACTTTAAATGTGTGTGGATCACGTGTGCCACCACTTGAGGATTTCTGCTACTTACCGTAGTTCATATATCACTAGCTATCTACTGCTTGATTTACAGCATACAGTCAAAGTACTTTTATTTGTGCAGTTAGATTATGGTTATATGATACGTTTACCTAACTGAACTTGTATGAATATTACAATTCAGCTACCTTTCATCCGTCAATACAGTAAATCCATATGTATGTGGGACAGAAACTGGAATACTTGAATGGTAATATTGCTGGCACTAAAACTGGTCCGTTCAGTTCTGTGTACCCTATTGGAGTACACAAATTTGTTGTAAATGGTAGTTGGATAATTAAATGAATTATACTCAACATTCTCCATTTCATTATTAGTAATTTGGAATCATTGGAATAAGTCTATTTGATCCATACGTATGTTAGTTCGGAAATCCTTTTCCGGACAAATAGAAGTGAATTTAAGAGCATTGAAAATCAGGAGTATGGAATGGATGTCTTGTTTTAATTCCAGATGGAATCATTAGTATTCATACACTGAACTTCCATATGTTGCGGCTACCACATAGTCATTCAGATTATTGGATATTTGACAGCTTAGTTTAAGGCATCTATCGTAGACTCAAGCATCTACAGTTGTATGCCAAATATAATTATTTTACTAGGTGTTAATATGGAATTTCGCACATAGATGCTACCATAAGTCCTACTTGGTTATTCTGATCTTGTTATATACTAGCGAAGACATAAGTATGGGTAACTCCCAGGACCTATTATTGGAATATTATTCTATGTATATTCCTATTGTATAACTATTCAGTAACTAAATTATCTATCTCTATATTCATCTTATTATAAGCTTCAATTTGACCTATTGATTATTATATGATTTACTGTTCCTATGTTATACTCAGTTTATTGTCTCCCACGCTTACAGCCACATTTGGCTTGGTTTTGACAAATATTATTTTCTATTTTATGGTATGATGTGGCCTGTCTGTCTGATATATAAATAGAGTATGTTTGAAATAAACGATTCATATTGCCGAGGCTGCTATTGGTGTTCTGGGCTCAAGTGGACGGACTAGACGGATTAAGGACCAATAAGGACGCTAGATTACTCATACTGATTGGACGTCCTCGATTGTCACAGTGTCGAGGTCGTATAAGTCGTATTCTATTGGTGGATAATTCACGCGAGTTACGTCCTTGTCTAATTTGTAAGGTCACAACAAATTAGCGACGACCTTGAGCAAGTCATAATAATTGGATACAACCTTGATCAAAACATAACAATTGGCGACGGCTAGGTCAAGACACAACAGATCTCTCTACACATTACATATACACTGAAGGTAATTCATTGTTAAATGAATTTGTATTTGGGTCTCTTTCTAACAGTTCCCAAACAATCTCTTTCAAAGACAAAATACATATAAAGTACTACATGAATCCATTTTATTTCGTGGTTTAAACTACTATTCTGCAGGAACGTCCAAATCATAATCCTGAATACAGAAATCCAGTTCCTGTTTGTTCTGTGTGAAACCTTATAACGCTTCATTCACTCTCAAGGTAAATGACATAGCAGAACAGCATGCAGTTGCAGTCACATTCTGAACAGTTTTAAGATAATTAGTCGGTGAGTTTATCAAAAATATACTAAGTTGATAGGATACAATCATACATAACCACTACTTTTGCAAACATTGTTCTCCGTAGCTTATGTTTATTGTTAATTTAATTTGAATGCTATAGATTATATTTCTTAAAAGTATTTAATGAAACTATGACATTCTTTATAATGAAAACCAATATCAGTTAATGCGGATTTCCCCACGTTTCACGGAATATTTCATATTTTGGACTGAATTTCAAATTCACATTGAACTGAAGAACATGGTGGGTAATGTGGTAATGAATACCGTACTACCAAAACTTCAATTCCAAGTGTAAATATTTAAAAGGATTTATGTCTTTAGCCCGAGAAACCGGGAACCACTTACTAATCAACTTCCTATATTTTGACTGACTCATCTAACCACTAGATAATGTCAAAATTTATTTCCATTCAACTTTCGAAATAAATGTGAAGAGGAGCATCAGAACCGACAAACGTAAATATGTGGAAGATTTAGCAATGATGGCGGAAAAGGTTGCAAGAGAAGGAAACATGGGACAACTGTATGACACAACAAAGAAACTCGTTGGAAATTACCGTAAACCAGAACGACCAGTGAAAAGCAAGGAAGGCAAGGTAATCACCAACATTGAAGAACAACGAAACACGTGGGTGGAAAACTTCAAAGAACTCAAATTGACAAGGACGAACATCGAAGTAGCACCCACGGACCTCCCAATAAATGTTGGCCCGCCAACAATTGAAGAGATCAGCATGGCCATCAGACAAATCAAGATCGGCAAAGCAGCAGGACCAAACAACATCCCGGTAGAGGCACTGAAAGCAGATGTAGCAGCAACTGTAAAGATACTCCACACTCTCTTCAGTAACATTTGGGATGAAGAACAAGTACCAACAGACTGGAAATAAGGACTTCTGATCAAGAAACCAAAGAAAGGCGATTTCAGCAAGTGTGATAACTACAGAGGCATCACTCTTCACTCAATACCAGGAAAAGTATTCAACAGGGTGTTGTTAAACAGAATGGACTCCGTAGACGCCCAACTTCGAGACGAACAGTCTGGATTCCGTAAGGATCGATCATGTACAGACCAAATCGCAACACTATGGATCATTGTAGAACAATCAATCGAATGGAATTCATCACTCTACATCAACTTCATTGACTACGTGAAGGCATTTGATAGCGTGGACAGGACAACACTATGAAGGCTTCTTCGACACTACGATGTGCCTGAGAAGATAGTCAATATCATACGGAACTCCTATGATGGATTAAACTGCCAAATCGTCCATGGAGGACAACTCACCGACTCATTCGAGGTAAAGACCGGTGTGAGGCAAAGTTGCTTACTCTCACTCTTTCTCCTGATGATCGACTGAATTATGAAGACGTCAACATCTGGAGGAAAGCACAGGATACAGTGGACAGGTAGGATGCAGCTGGAAGATTTAGACTTCGCATATGATCTGGCTCTTTTATCACACACACTACAACAAATGCGGGAGAAGACGACCAGTGTAGCAACAGCCTCAGCAGCAGTGGGTCTCAATATAAGCAAAGGGAAAAGCATGACTCTCCGATACAATACAACATGCACCAATCCAATTATATTTGACGGAGAAGCTTTGGAGGATGTGGAGACCTCTACATATCTGGACAGCATCATTGATGAACGAGGTGGATTAGATGCAGATGTAAGGGCGAGGATCGGCAAAACAAGAGCACAATATCTACAACTGAAGAACATCTGGAGCTCAAGACAATTGTCAACCAACACCAAAGTCAGTATTTTTAATACAAATGTCAAGACAGTTCTACTGTATGGGACGGGAACTTGGAGAACTACGAAAGCCATCATCGAGAAAAAACAGGTGTTTATTAACAGGTGTCTACACAAAATATTTCGGATTCGTCGGCCAGACACTATCAGCAACAACCTAGTGTGGGAGAGAACAAACCAGATTTCAGAGGAGGAAGAAGCGCTGGAAGCGGATAGGACACAAATTGAGGAAAGCATCCAACTGCGCCACAAGGCAAGCCCTCACTTGGAAGACAGAAATGAGAAGAGTGAACAAAAGTTGGATAGAACTGGAAAGGGAGGCCCAGGACAGAGTGGGTTGGAGAATGCTAGTCGGCGGCCTATGCTCCATTGGGAGTAACAGGCGTAAGTTTGAAATAAATGTGTTACACACTGAAATGTTTCACAATCTATTGTGTACCTTTGGTTATGCA
Organism: Schistosoma mansoni; assembly: GCF_000237925.1. Lineage (NCBI taxonomy): Eukaryota > Metazoa > Platyhelminthes > Trematoda > Strigeidida > Schistosomatidae > Schistosoma > Schistosoma mansoni. The sequence goes on from NC_031495.1 coordinate 50,625,338, forward strand.
TTTGTTTTCATAGATCAAACGGAGTATTGCATGAGAAACATGAATTAATTTAGTTAGCTCTAGGGAAGTTTTCACAGATAAAACTTCAGCTATTCCTAATGAGGGCGCAGATCCAGTTGTTACTTAGAATGAGGTTACACGTCTGTCAATGCATTTACAAACAGTCCAACCATGACTATCCAGTCTCTTCGCTTAGTTTCTACCAGAGATTTTGAGAATTCCGGTGATATTTCTATGAAATCATGTTAAAATGTAGATAAATATTATGGGTAAACAGTTGGCAAAATATAGTTACACAAGTAGTAAAGTAGAGTGCATGAAAATTTTTATTTTTCAAAGGTGTGAATTTCGTCTTATGACTGGGGAAAATTGTTAGTGGTGTTTACGACGAAATTTGTTAGTCATTTAGAAATGCTTGTATAATAAGGGACTAATAAATTGTTTTTTATTGTTGATAAAAGACCGATTAGACTTTAAATAACTTTTCTGAGGCATTTTAACATCAAGGTTTCAAAACGCTCTCGGAGTTAGATTTATAAATGATAAATGTTTTGTTACTAAACAGACCAAACCATCGTTAATGGAACTTAATCTTCCTATGCAAGTAGGAATTAGATTTGTAAAGAAAATCTAGTTTAGATTTAAGAACTACTGAATATAACGAAGAAAGGGTTAATTTCTGTTAGTCCGAAATCCCTTATAATGGTACACTTCTTAACCATTTTAAAGTCACTTCAAGAAAACGTCACATTAACACTAAGGTTCGCTAATATTGAGTTTAAGACTAAAATGAAAGCGCTTGGCAATTTCTAATTTTACACAACTGATGGCACGTGGCGTTATTATCAGTTTAACTTACTTATCTCATAAATCGTTTCCAGAAACGATAATGCACGCAGAACACTGCGACCTCTGGAACTGTTAAGCTGTCAATCATTAGTATCATCTGCTTAAACTACTGGTTTTTGTTACTTTACTGACAAAATCTAACTTTAGATCTCTTAACGTATAAATTAAATCTCTTTTTTCAATAGTCATTCATTAGTGACTTTACATAAAGTTAATTAAAAGCTTACAACAGCATCCCTACTCATAAAGCTAATCTTCACAAGATATTTCCCATCTCAACGAATAAATCCAGAGTCTCCCTTAAAGAGCTTGAATGAAGCAAGATGTAACTGAATTATTCCTAAGATGTTTTTAACATGCGCCACAAAGTGTTCTCTCGGGCCAACCTTCCTGTTAAACAATGTGTCTATTTATATCGTAAATGTTAGATGATTACGCCAAATCGGAAGCTCACATCATATCACTTGGTGGATTTTTTGAGCACGAAGTCGATGAAGAAAATTGTCTTCTGTACTACTTCACAACTGCTGATCAGATGAATTTGATAACTCATTTTCTTGATGTTGTTGGTTTTGACAGGACCTCCGAAACCAATAACGAAAGTTTGTATTTGTATCAAATAGTTGGATTTAATGGCAGTTGAACTTAATGGCAATACCTGTCTGTATAGCCTTTATAATTTGTGGATCTGTCGACAAATACTTACATTTTATGTCAATTCTCAGAAATAAATAACCAATTACGAATTTAAAACTAGTCATTTAATTGGACGAAACGAGATGAAAAACATAATTTAGAAAAAAAATGCAGAACTCGCGGTGCATTAAATAATATTCGATACCCTTGGAAATATTAAAACCGGTAAAAACAATTTATTCACAATTTGCTACAACAGGTTATAATTTGCTATTGAAGATACGATCGATTGTTTGATTTGAAACTGTGATAATTCATCAATTCCTTACAAAAACCTGCTTAATGGTTTATCATCCTGATATGACTAGATATTGCGTTTGAAAAAGGAACAACCAGTTAGCTCAAGAAAAAGTGACTTTACTATTTGATAAATAGACAAATCATGTTAAATTTCTCTCAGCAGTACCATAACTGATGTAACTCTTCTTATAATAAATTCCCTATATTATATGGAAAAATGTTTTGATACTTTAACAAGCACTTTACTAAGCCTTCCCTTTTGATAAATTCTTATTAATTATAGATTAGAAAAGTTCCATTTTCATCTTTTTCATAAATACTTGATTACTTTCTATCGGATCAATCAACAAATCTGATATTGCCGAATGAATACTTAACCCCTCATATAACAGCTTCCACATTCAAGTATATCACTGAGACACAAAATCAGTGACGTACATCTAAGAAAGACTGGTATATAAAGAATAACATGGAAATATTTCATGAGCCAATAATCTACCAGCAAAAAACATGATCCAGTTAACCTCAAAACTATGGTCATTTAGTTCACTGATGAACAATTTTGATTATTTTTCATACCCATGTGTGACCTTTAGAAGAAAGGAATAAGCGATTTCAGCAGACATTTGCAGTAGATGAAATGGTAAAACTGGTAGAAGTTACCCTAAAACAATCATATGCACGGTGGCAATGATAATGATGACAATAATAGTTCAAGACATTATGATAAAAGCTAATTACTTGGATAGTCTAACTGATAAAGAGTTAAACGATTTACTGAGCAATCTTAAAATAAGACTGGTTATCATAATAGTCGTAAATTAGAAATGAAAATCTGACTAAAATGAACGATGATTAAATGAATGTCAAATGGATGGTGGATGTCTATAAAGGTAATAGGTCGAAATAAGCAAACGGACAACTTTTCTTTTTTAAAATATTTTTCGAAAATATTAGGAAAAACGATAGAGGTGAACTGACTAGCATGGCTTTTTTTGACCACCCTTACCAGATTCCTGATTGTTTTAGAAGTTTGCAACGTGTAGCTAATCCAAATTACAAATTGAAATAGCCGATACACTTACGTTGTCCATGTCTTTGAAATGTTATTTGTATCCACTTATTACTTGTGAATTTACAATAATAGTGAAAGAATGTGAGTTTGAAACTTCATTCGAAGGTATTACTCCTCTCCAAAATATCAAGAAAGTGATAAAATTAAGTCATTAAACTGTTTATACTCTAAATATTAATGCTAGTATTTTCATACGAGTACATGAGAAACGGTTTGCTTCGCTGTATTTAGGTATTAAAAAAAATTGTAACTGGTATTTGTGACAAACAAGCTTTTTAAGAACTCAAGTAATGTCTACAGAATGAAGTCTAATTCAATATTTATTTATTTATTTGAACACAAATATTGGTATAAGACGGCACCAGATATATATGCACCACACAAAAAATGGTCATTTCATTTAATTGTGTGAGGGATATGATAATACCAGGGTGCCAAGTCCGAAGCAGGTGGTTTTCTTAGGGAGCCAAACCTCGAGTCTTTGACCTGAAGGTCCGACCCACAAGGCATTGGAGCATCGTAAGGAGATGCAATCCCATGGTAGCCGGTGACCAACAATAAGCTCATACGCTACTTGTTCCATCAGAGAACTGGAGCCCATGTACACCATTGGTTTGGAATAAGGGTTTCCTGACTCCCTGGGTGAACTCACCGTGTCCACTGGCCCGGTTAAAGCGCCGAATATTCGCTTTTCATCCTCTCATTTTCGTAAACAACACCGCCTCCACGAGAAGGCACTGAGTAGGACTTTCCTGGCAGAGGCTGTATACGCGTGACCGTATGAGAGCATTTCGAGAGGGCAGGCCCTCCTCACTCTCGGCCGTACCAGGGCATTTGGGAGCAGGAGCACAGCCTAATTCAAAGAACTTGGGTTATCACGAAATTAACTGTGATTCCTAAAACGCTAAAAATTAACGCTGAATTTTACAACCATAGTTAACCTTTTCATCAGAGTTCAACTTAAATTTCACGAACGATCCGATGTAAACAAAGAAAATTGGACACTTCAACACAAGATAATCAAACATCATCAACCACCCGACTTTATGGTGTCAAACAAGAAGTTTACAATAAACATATCTTACAACAAACTTACATGTGATATTTTATATTTACAAGACGTACGTACAAAGATCGTATCAAGATTGAAGCGAAGTCAATCAAGGTCTCGCAATGAATAAAGGCAAAAGTTTGCGGCTACTATACGTATATACATAATCTTCAAGTTGTATCCATTTTCATAGAAATCTCTTCGTGTACAGACTTTGATGACTGTGTAGGCATCAAATCATCTTTGACTGAAGATAGATCATCATCTACAAAAATTAATAATTACATTACGTGGCAGTTTATTTTAAATAAGACCTACCCTCAACAATTTTTTGTAAACCCTTTAGGGCAACCAAAAATAAATGAAATTGAGTTTTTCTAAGCTGAATTTTTCGGTCGTACTCTTCACTTAAATTCTCCAGTCGTTCTAAAGTAGCTTTTAATTTTCTATATTTTCTGTACACAAACAATAAAATCCATTTTTAACAATATGATATATTCAAAATACAAAAAAACATCTTGAAATAACTGACAAATACACGCACCGACAGTTTTACTGACAGATTTGTATAGGGACAGAAAGCTAAGTGTATTCATCAACATAGTGAATTATTATTACCAAACCAAGGTTTAAAAAACGGTATTTATTAATGACAATCTAACCAACGCTCAATTTGTTTGGAATTCAAAAAGATATTTGCATATCTGCCGAACAACATATTTGATATCCTGGACACGTTAAAAGTATGGGAGGTGATAATTTATTTTAACAGCAAATAAATTACTTCCATTGTGTTAAGTTCAGCGGACAGTTATAGACAAATAACGACTTTTAGTTCGATCATAATTTATTTCCATAACAAAAATAATAATGTACTTTATTTACCAAATACATGTCATTCAGTCAGTCCGTCATCTACAAAGCAGGATCAGGCACATGTATGCATCGGTCCCAGTTGCCATACTTCATTAGCACAACAAGATGAACACAAAATTCATAGAAGTAGTTACTTCAATGATAGTCATGTACAAAAGAAAGATTGCGTATAATAATATAATACAGGAAGAAAGAATTAGTTTATAAAAAGGGGTGAAGTAATTTTAATCTCATAGTTAAAGGGGAGACAAATATTGTATACACCTACACCATTGTGATCAATTCTCAGTCATGTCACCCAGTCTCCAACCATTGTTTACAATAGTCACGCGGACCCCAACTAAGTAGTCTGTATCTTCCAACATGACTCAGACTAGAAGTTAGTGACTTCAAGCAATGATGCCACGTTTTGGTTTGGCCGCCCCTAACTTTCTTCCAACCATCCCCTACACTGGTCAGCATTGCGCGTCGTGGTAATCGGTGTTCAGGCATACGTGACACGTGGCCCAACCATCTCACTTGATGAAGATTCACAATCCCATCAACTGATTTACTATCATTCCCTAATACCTTGTATCTAACCTCACTATTACTTACCCAGTGATCCCAGTAGATACCTTCCCCATATGTGACGTAAGTTGATAAAAGCCAAACGCGCCTTTTGAATCCGTACTGAGATTTCGTCAGACATCAATCCATTAGGGTTAATCAGACTTCCAATATAAGTGAACTTGACGCGTTCGACTACTTCACTCGCTATCCTTAGTTCAGGTGTTAACGCAGGCCAGTTCTGGAACAACAATTTGCATTTAGAGGAGAAGAAACGCATCCCCAACATACTGGCATTTTTGTTCAGTGCTACCAAAAGACTGCATTTTATCAGTGTCTTCACCAAACAGGACTCGGCTTTGAAATATAATTGTTTTTGATGGCCAGTGAAACACGGTCTAACTGTCACCTAATGGTTGAAAATCAAATGTGTAGATCACAGAGCCACCGAGCACTTAATTATCCAATGCTGGACGCTCCAATATCAAATGTTTGTAGCCATATTTGTTCTCATGAGGCTTATTGGGTGAATAAAATAACAAATGACTCGTCTGTGATGCACATTTTATGTTAGTAACCGCCTAATGGTTTTCAGAAACATTATCTAAAATATCTGAGAATAGAACAATTCGATGACAAATAGCCGTGTTCTACGACCGAACACTATAATAACTTAGAAAATGGTCAATAATATGAACACAAATGAACAGGATAAAACCCTTTGTGCTAAGAGAGCTTCTAAAAGGAAGACGCCGTTTAACTCCAATAGCCGATGAGTCAGAATCCAAGGTAATTTAGATTATAAAATAAAGGAGCATTATTGTCGTGATATTTACAACGAAAAATGCAATCAGAAACTTTCACTTGCCGTACTAACACTGAAGCGTAAGTTGATGAATAGTTCTTAATATAAAACCACTGCAAGATATAGAAACTTACTCAAGTGTCTCATCTCTCTCTGGATGATCACAGAGAACTTTGGCAAGACTGTCATACTCTGTTGAAATAAGCTAACTATGAACCAAATTACCTCGTCTATTTTTCCTGACAGTTTTTGCGGATCTCAGATCTTCTTTACATTGTTGAATGCGATTTTTTGCACTTTCAATGGCCGTTTCTATAAGGATAATTTTTGTAGTTGCAACATACCGATCTCTTTATATAAATCCTCATACTGTTTTTGCTGTTCGTAGTTCATAGCTATTACTAATGACGACTGTTCCATGGCGTTTTCACACTGGTAAACACTAGCTATAAGGGCTTGATAAGCTTCGTAGCTGTTCCAAATAAAGATTTCAGAAATCATTTACCCGTCTTCACCAACATCATCAGAAGCTACCCATCGAAGATAATTTTTAAGTAATAGTGTAATTCTGCGGTCATCATTTCCACTTTCGCCTTCAATTAAGAGTCTTCTCTTTATGATTTCGTCTATACAAGATATAAACCATATAAATTTATTGTACAACCAAACCATCCGTTACGGCGGACATCTGAAAACACTGAATATTCTTAAAAACTAAGTTGAATTCGCGTCTAGTATATAGACCAAAATTGTAGCCTGAATGCTCTACATGAATACAAGAAAAAAGGTTGCACCAATAAAACTAAAAAAACCAAAACCAAGATGAAAATATGGTCAAATTTAGTTGCAGAGCAATGAACCAAAAATAAGTTGCAGAAGAACCCAACATCGAACAAAAGGCTGAGATTGTCAAGCGCTTTTATCAAGTATCAATTAACATAGAGCAGTGATCGAATATATATGGCATTGTCCAAGAAGAAAAAAGCTTTTCACCAAACTAAAATGCCAAAGTAAATAATTAATGTAAGGGGAAAGTTCCGGACATAAGGGACACCTAGAACAAAAGGACTAGACAGCAAAAATGGTAGGTCGAATCTAATTGTTATCTCACTATTATAATAGACCTTATTGTACACCCAAATAACATCAAACAGTTGGAGTCTGATAACCTGAACAGAATATAAACTACCTAACGCATTAATTAACGAAAAATATCAGTTCCGAGGCTAAAACCAACGATCCGCAGAACTATTCTAATTTAGATTCTGATCAAAAAGTCAATCATTTACGCACATGAAGTGAACTTCAGGATACGCACGATAGAAAGGGCTTTCATGTTATTATTTCAGGCAGATTTTTACTATTTTAGAGGCCACTTATATGCAGAATGCCGCCAGAATACTTTGACTTGTAAAAAATTCTGAAAAGAACAAAAACGTAGATGCCCAAATTTGCGAAGCCAGCTTTGAATTTATTTTGGTCATCTCGTTACTTCATATTTGCCATAAAGGTGATGTGCTTCAAGCGGTTGCGAAAGCAACGTTTTATTGAAAGTTTGGTATGAAAGCTTTAAAATTTACCACATTAGGAGCAAGCAAACGCACAGAATCCAGGTAGATGCAGAAACCTAACATAAGAGCTTTGTTTTCAGAACTTCAGATGGTGCCTAAAAAATATGAAGTCTTTCATTCCTGTGGCACAACAATACACTATTCACTAACGGCGCTCCATGTGTATACATATAACCTGGATTGTTCGAGGGTATACGGCATATCAGACAATTATGTCTTGGATTCCACTTACACTAATACAATCAATCCAAGTTCGAAGATGCGTTATTTTGTTATAAGTAAATGGATCTATGTACATTACCTCGTGGTAGTATATGGGCGATCCTAAGCCACTTTGAAGACGCTAAAAATCGATTTTATTTACTTATAAAACGATTGTTGACAATAAACTTTAACAATAATGTAGATGAACAGGCTTAACAGAGATAATGAACATTTATGCATGAATTGTTGGGATTCACGTTACGGACAAACCTTGCGCCAAAACCTAGTCGGTTGACCCCCGCGCTTAGTACCTGCTACTGAAATAAGAACATAATGAACGATAAGTTGTAAGCTAAAGGAACTGAAAAAGCCAGTACCTACAGATGATGAAGTTGTGGGACTCAAGGCTCGTCTGCTCTAATCCTCCTCTCTACATTTTTGCTTGCTTCCGTGTATTCCGCCTGCATCTTGGCTTCCAAAGCTCTTGTTCAACTGTTGTTAATTTATGTATTCTTGATTTTCCTTTCTTGAATCCTGCTCAGACTATCGATAGAGATTCACTCTTCATGATGGTGTTTCTTGTGTTCCAGCACCTACTGGTACGTTGGAGCTGATGTTTCTTCAATCCCTTGGGTTGATATTATGTGGTTTTTGACTTATCTCTAAGTGCTTTCGTGGGATCGTCGTTTACTCAAACTTTTGTAGTGTTGCTTGTCTAACTATACAATCCTTAATCAGTGTCAATTCTAACCTGACCACCACCAGGGAGTGATCTGAAGCTGACAGACCGTCTCTTTATCCTCACGTCTTCTATGGACCTTTCGAATTTTTACTCACCCAGATGTAGTTAATCTGATTTTCTGTGATGTAGTCCGGTCAAGCCCGTGTGACTTTGCATATGCACTTGTAGGAGAGAATAATACTGACCATAACAATGTAGTTTAGGGCACAGATTTGCCAGTCGGTCACCACTGTTGGTCCTTTCTCCAAACTTCTGACGCCCCATTATACCTTTTTACTCAATTCTGTCCATTCTGACTTGACTTTCAGGTCCATCATCATATAACCAAGTTTTTCCCCGATCACTTCTATACGATGTATTGTAGTCTCTCATAAAACACAACTTAATCATTTCCACCACTAGAATTCGTGGGTGCACATCACTGGACAACAATAGTCGTGATCTCTCCCTTATTGGTCTTGAAAGATTCTCTGGTGATTCTGAGGCCATGGGTTTCCCATCCCTTAAGCTCTATTTGTTCTTCTGAGAGAGTTGGAAGAAATAATTGCGTGTGGGAGGGTTTTCTTCCTCATAGTCAGAATACAACTCTCTTAAAGTCATTCTTTCCTTTACAGACGCTGTCCACTGAGTTTCACTTCATTCGCTCCATTTCACTTCACCTTCAAAATGGCTAGGTTGTATCTCTACACTTTTGCAGCTATTTGAATGGGTTAATAGGCCTGTAGCGGTAAATACATCCTCAAAACATTGGCTCTGTAAGTGTTCGACATTGGATACTGACCACATTAGTTTTAACGAACTCACCTAACTGAAGGCTCTCGTTCATTCATTCGCACCAGAAGTTGAGCACGGTGTTCCAACTCGTGACGCCGTGCTCAACTTCTCCTGCGATCACTAGTCAGTTTACATCATCAGTCACTTCTCGATATATTGTTGATCTAACGAATATATCTCCCAACGTCCTCGCTTCTGACCTTTGATTTCACTTGGTGGGCACGAATCAATTATAGATGGTGTTTCTGGTTAAAGTGTTGTCAAACTACAATACCTGTGGCATCATCATTGGTGAGCCTAACGTTGTATGGTACACCAACGCATAAACTGCGAGTCCGTTCCTTTTTGGAACTCCATAAATCGTTGCTTTGCCTTATTTTTTACATATCGTGATATTTTATTCGTATTTTTGAATATTTTCCCTCATTCATCCTTATACTTTGAAATCGTTGTGAGAGTATAGACTTCTAAGCTACTTAAGGTCAAGACCCTTGTTTCAGCTAGTGCCTATTTGGCCGGACAATATCGAAACCTGGTTCTGCTACGCAATGGCCGACTTCTATGAGCACGGTATGATTGGTCCACACGCACAATTCCTCGCCATAGTAAAGGCACTACCGTGCAAATTCAACAGGTATGTAATACCTAGTATCTTTACTAGTGATGTTTCGGAACCTTACAAACCTCTAAAACGGTCGATCCTGAAACGCGGAGATATTAGCTATAGACAAATTTTAGACCAACTCCTCAATAATATTGACCTGCAACACGGTTCAGCAACAGATATGTTATTACGAATGAGAGAGGTAATTGGCCAAAGAACTTTCGATGCTGAACTGTTTAGACAATTTCCTTGTCTGAACTTCCTCATCAAGTGCAAGCAGTACTTATCACCTTTCAAAACAAGGCCGTAGACGAGCTGGCTGCACCTGCCAACCGCATTTCAAAGATCACCAAATATTCTAATGCCGAGGATTTTTCAGTCAAAGAAAAACCTCAAACGACCCAGAATGACATTACGGAGTTATGTCATACACTGACACGTTATCATAGATTTCGTAATGACCGTAAACGATCACATACCTCACGAAGAAGCACGTCACGTAGGCGATCTGTCTCCAGACCACGAGAGACGGATAACCCCGACTGTTGCTGGTATCATAACCAGTATGAAAAGTCCTCCAAATACTCCAGAAAACCACACCATCACCCGAACGCAAAATCGAATGACACGAAAAAAATTCGGGAAACTTCCAAGCTGGCACGCGTTAACGGCAACCTAAGCCGGCGAACATAGTTGTCTGTTATACGTCACGGATGTGACTACGAAAGTTCGCTACCTCGTCGGTACTGGCTCATAAGTTAGCGTTCTTCCTGCAGATCCAAACGATCGGCTTCACGAATCTGTTTTAAACTGACAGGCGGAAAATGGAAAGTCAATAGCCAAATATGGTAAAAGTTACGTCTACTTTAACGTGCGTTTACGCAAACCCATTCACTTGATCTTCGTTGCTGCAGACCAAATCATCCAGCTCAGAGAACAAACCAACATCAAAATCACCCACCTGAGCTACAAATCTTCTCCACCATCTCAGATGTTTCTATGCCAGTCATTGGTATAGACTTCCTACAACACCACAATCTACTCATAGATACGCGCAAAAGGAGGCTAGTAGACGGAAACACTAAATTATCTGTTTGCGTAAATCCATTTTCCAGTTGCAGATTATCTACAGTCACAATTAAGTACACCACATACCCATTCTATCAACCATTACTCGATAAGTATTCTGGTATATATCAACCGCAACCGAAAGTGCCTTGTGTAACCAGCAATGTTACACATCACATCACGACTACACAACCACCTGTATTCTCGAAAGCACTCCGACAGGCTTCTGAAAAGCTGAGGTTGGCCAGAAAGGAATTCGACCACATGATAGAATTAGGAATCATTCAACCGCCAAACAGCCCATGGTCATCTCCCTTGCACATGGTCCCTAAAAAGGACAGCAATGACTGGCATCCAACTGGTGACTGTCGGCGTTTGAATGCAAAAACCATTCCCGATCGCTACCCGTTGCCTCACACTCATAATTTGACAGCTACCTTCAAAGGTACAACTGTCTTTTCGGAAATCGACTTGGCTGAAGCCTGTGGCTACTGACGGTATTCCAAAACCGTTATTATAACTGCTCTCAGACTCTACGAATTTTCGCGAATGTCTTTCGGCCTAAGAAATGTCCAAACTTTCCAAAGATTCATAGATGATGTTTTCCGAGGTCTCAACTTCGTACATATGTATGTTGATGACTGCATGATAGCAAGTCCAGACAGAGAATCTCAACTCCAGCATCTGGACATTGTGTTCGAACCACTGCAAAAGCGGTGGAACCGACTCCTTAGATTTCCAAGGACACACTGTTGATGGTCAAGGTATCTGACCACTTGGAAGCAAAGTAGTGGCCATTCTGGATTATCCAGAACTGACCATCATTAGGCATTTGCGCACATCCAACGGTCTTGTAAGTTTCTATAGACGGTTTGAACCAAAATGTGCGCCCCTCATGAGACCGCCAACCGACCAACTTCGTGGAAATGCGAAATCCATTAATCTAGACGACACTGAGTGAAAAGCATTCTCCACAGTTAAGGAACTTATCGCAAATGCAACCATGCTGGCACATCAGGATAATGAAGCGCCCATTAGTATCGCAGTAGACGTATAGGACTCAGCAGTCTACGAAGTCTTACAAAAATAGGTTAAACATTCTTGGCAACCTTTGGCATTTTTCTGTAGACGGTTGCTAGACACAGAATCGAGGTACAACAATTTCGGTAGAGAACTCCTGGCGATGTATTGTGCTGTGCGGCATTTTCAACCCTCTATTGAAGGCAGAGAATTCACCCTTTTTACTGATCATAGACTTTGGTCCTCATAAAGAGGAGTCACAACTTTGCTATATGAGGATACGTCAACTACCAGGATAGAGTTTCAATGGTTTCATTGAATTTTGAAATAAGCACTTTTCTATCAAGGTTCTGAGCCTATAGCGAAATGACCTGTTTTATCAGTGCCGATACCTGAGTAAACACAAGAAAAACTCAAGGCAGAGCTGAATATCGTAACATGACATTCAACAGTTAACGAACATGTCTCATTACTGCGATACTCAGAAGTATTTGAATTTGACATGCAAACTAGCGACTTCTAAAACAGTTTAACTAACATTCTATCATTCACATATGGACCAGTATCAATTTCAACGATGACTGTGTGAGAAAGTAAGAAGTAATATATTAAGGGTTCAAAACAGGAAAGAAATTGTGTGCAAAAAATCGTCATTTATTACAAACGCTTTACATGTGCAAAGAATTATCCTTGTGAAAGTTAATCAAGGGCTGAAATCCGTTCCGAAGAGACATAAATATGGACTTATAACATCTTGAACTACAAATATAGATGATACAAATTTGAAAATTCGTAGATTGTAACATTAACTTATTTAGACTTTTAAATTATTTCCATCACTCTCGGTCACTATACAGTCAACAGCTGCTGTCATTCAATACCGTAATACACAGTGAACTATAGTTACTAACTACAAATGTCCAATTCCTGAGAATCAACAAGAATACTACCCACTCAATAAAATCAAACTTCCGTCGATCAAAATCAAGTTGTACAATGTGGTTGTGGAACAAAACAAAGAATAGTAGTCAATGATTGTACTAATCTACAACCTTCAGTTAATTGAAGCATGACCTATTGTCAGCATTGCAGTCACATGCAATGATAGAATGACAAGCTTATGGCAAATACTGAATAAAGTGGAATTACAAAGTTCCAGTCAAGGGAGACTGATAAATATGAAAATATTGCTGAACAATTCGTGGAAAATAGTTAACATACACAGAAGTAGAAGGGAGAGATAAATTGAAGAATAAGTATCTATACTGTCAAATAAGACACTTTGTAAACGATTTTCAAAGGATTCATTCAGTTATACCCATGTTAATCATTTTATGTTGTTTAGCTTCATGGATTCGAAGTGGGGAAACCGTAATGTTGTTTCAATCAGTAGATGTGCTTCAGTTGTCAGGATTACCACACGTTTCTCAGCCTTCTGTCGTTGGCAACTAAAACTACTTCGTTTTCAAAACTGCGTATTCGTAGTAAATGCTCTATCATGACTTTTGTTAGTGAATACTGTATCAGTACAACGCACTTAGACTAAATGAACTTTACACGGACTACCTAAGATTTACTGTTACATTCAACAAAATTAAAACTGATTGCCATCGAATATAACTAGTTAATTGTCATCATGATGTTGATCAATTAGTCATTTATTGGCTGGAGCACAATTTCAAATATGTATTAATACACTCTGTTGTCAGCAAATAAAAATTGGACATGAAAAATCCAGCAACTCATTTCTGTCAGGTCATGCGAGAGAATTAATGACTGAAGTATTGCCATTAAATGTAACGCCGATTTAGGTATGGGTAATTTTAACCTCAAGTTATTTAGACTGATAAATCAATTATGTGTGGAACTCGACTCAGACAGTTTGAAATTAAAAAGTTATAATGTTCTTCCTCCATTAATGTTCACTAATTTCCACGAGATATTGAGTATATGTGTATGAAAAGTTCAGTAAAGCATCATTATTACACTTTTATGAGGATATTTTATGAAAAGTCCCTTTTTAATACATTACATGAGTCTATGTAGTCACATTGAACTTTGGTCTCCTGTTCTCCACTTCCTCATTTATTTCGACAAGGTATCCATACTCCCACATAAAGTGCGGTTATATTCACAAATCAGAAGCAACAGTCTATTCATTGTAACTTTACGCATCAGTTGTCGACTGGTCAAACTCTGCCACTTGGTACTGTTGTGAACATGCACAACTGCCCTCGTGATTGCAGAAGTGGAGCAATAATAACGAAACGTAGTCCACGATATTTTATTCTATCTGATGCAGTGTAGAGTGAAAATTTCGAATGTATGTGTCCCAGTTGCCTCGTTGTTGCAACTTCACGTTATTTGTGAGTTTAATCAACGACTGAACCTATCTACAAGATATTCTGTCCACTGAATCTAATCTTGTAACGATAATTATTTCTAAGGGAATTGTCATTTTTGTTAAGATTACGTCGATTTAGTAATATAGTAAAGTTGAATTAGGTCTTACTTCTGCTTGTAAACAAATATATCAGCCATAAATACTCATTAGGATGTCCATCCTCTGTTCACTTGGTATAAGTTGTTTCCTCAGTCACTGACATTAAATTGTCAAAATAAATTCACCTTTTTTATGATGTCTCAGTCACAAACCAGATAATTTAAGTAGTGTCTAAAGAACTTAAATCTTTATAGCTTCTATGAATGATATCTACAACTACTTCGAATGAACAAGTCTTTTCTATATTCAGAGTACCTTAAATTGGTGTATTCTTCCTCGCCTCATGAGCTAAACCAAAAACAAAACTATAGACGTATGGAGGTCAATATGGTAGCTCAATGGTGCTCTAAACGAAATTTGGAACTCTGCAGTTGAAAATGTGGATTGATTTGGTTTGATAATCATTTACTCGACCTAGATTTCACCATATGTGGTAAAGTTTAATCCGAATTTCATACAGTTGTGGACTTACGACTAAGTTATTTCCACAAGTTCAGGGAAGTTGATTTAAAGGTTGAAGTCCCCTAGAATCTGAAAATGAATGAATCCTAGTTGAGTAGAGCGGGATAATCCTTCCAGCATACGATTTTCGTACTCGATATCAGCGGTGGGCTTTCTGTAGATGACTCCAACTGGATACTCTGAAGTGGTAAACAACCCTACTGAACACCATACGGATTCAGTAAGACTGATAAACTTCTAATTGTGTACTTGATGTACTTTCAAGCAAAATCTCAGGTATAAGGCTACTCCGCCCCCATTCCTGTTTTCCTGTCGTCGTGAAACGAAGAGAACACGTATATTGCTATCTCCTAGCCCGTAATTTGAGAAGCTAGCCACGTTTGAGATATCCATATCAGATGAGTATTATTAGCATTAGATAGTTCACGCAGCTCCTCCATAAGCGAAAGATCTCCGGCCAACCTCGATTTGCGTACATTATATGCAACACCAGTTATAACGAGAGCCGAGAATACAGCGAAGTTTTGCGGAAAACAGATTATTTAACATTAATAAACAGATCAAATGGTATTAATATTTTAGCTTCATGGACACCGAGAACTGCTAATCTGCAGTTACACTGCAGTCCGGGTGAAGGAATATCCGAAATGTTATTCTCGATATGTACGGAGCGGGAATACAGAACTTCAACAGTAACTCATTGTTCAAAATATGAGGCAGGTATTAACCACAGCATACAATGATAGGAGATCATTGTATTTAGGGGTTTTCCGACCTACATCTTCAGCTTACTCAGTGAACCGAAGCTGGATTCTAATTAGTGGAGCCTGGCGCAAATTTGATATTTCTGATTTGACACCGTGCACATAGTTACAAAATATACTGTAAAGATAGAAATACAGGCAAAAGTAAAGGTGGTACAGTTTATGTGATCTGGCAATGTGTTGACTATGATCTTCCAAGAGGGATGAGAACTGTTAGATTATTTTATATTCGCCGCTGTATATAATTTCACCAATCAGCACTACATGAGTGGTTGTACTTATGAACCACTGCGTGCTTCTTATGAAATGGATACGTATTTAAATCAAGTATTCGCATACCTATATTATTATTATTATTCACAAACACCTTATGGGTACATAAGTGCTGTGAAGAAACCATTTCGGGTTTCTTCAAAAATGCAATAATACACAATTTTCAATAATGTTAGCATTACATTTGCCATGTTTGAGAAAGGAAGGAAAAGGAAAATAAAATATTAATAATAGAATAGTAATAATAAATCAGGTTCTGTGTAATTAGCAAGAATTTTGAATTGATTTTGAAGGAGGAAAGGAAGAAACTAAGGAAAAAGAAATAAAGGAGGCGCGGAAGACGTAAATATCTTAACGCAGAACAAGAATAAACAACTATGTATGTATAACAAAAACGAGTAATGAAAATAAAATAAAACAGAATAAATTAATAAGTAAATAACTTATTATTGCGGTGAGATATGACGTTGGAGTAAGTGTTTGTGCGAGCACAGTCATAGTCAGTACCTTAAGGTTATTCATTATGTCATGACTCTGATGTCTCATTTGTTAGTTGGAATCCACTGCCTGGTATTTTTCATTTTGAAATATTCTTCAATATGTAAGAAACAGACAGTGGGCTCACTGGGAAAGCTAACCAATTGGACTTAACTTTCCTTCATAATGCATCAACGTACACAGGATATAGTGTTCTTGGATTTCCAGGTAGTGATCATAAAGTTGTAGCTTGTAAGCCTATTGCACAAATATGCCCGTTCACTTACACTGAAACCAAACTTATTTCAGATCCTTATGGAAGTTTTGCAAATACTGAGTGGTCGTACTCTGAAATTCCACCAGGTTGCCTTAGGGTACGTTTTTTCAGTAATGTTAATACAACACAAGATTTTTTCACACTAGTATCAAAAACTATCTCAACTAAAGTGCCCTATTTATACAAACGTTTACACACTCCACATTGTTATTATTTCCCTGATAAATTTAAAATTAGACTGAGGTAGTTAGGAAAGCGTTTTTTGTTCAGAAGTCGTTTCGTGCCATCCTCAACTTCTAATCTGTATCTACCTATGATATGGAATTTCCTTTGACAAGGCAATTGAATGACAGGAATTAGGCGAATCCCGATAAAGGAACAGGAGATGCCCTACCTAACAAAACGTTCCGTAAAGCAAATGACAGGCAAGACTTCGGCTGTAAGACAGAGGATGATGTGAAATATAATCTCTTCTTTATAGCGGGAAGGCATATTTCTCATCAAATTCTTACTGTAAATAAACGGTAAAACATTCAGTTATTAGTATTGGTAACTGCCGTGGGACTAGCGTTGACACCATACCTTTTTATGAAAAGAGTTCTCTTGTTATGGCTGCGGACTTGCTGTTACATAGTTAATTTTGTGGTGGTACTGGTCTCTAACCACACTTAGTCCTCAAGACTGAATATATAACAACTGATAAGACTCACTTTCAACATGTAACACTAAGATGTCAACAATGGTGAACGCAGGAACAGTTAATTAAATTGATCGGATGGCATGGCTCAGCCTTGAAGGTGTGGTCACACATGAGTAAACCATCTCTTATTCGTATTGAATATATTGTACTATCCCCAGCCTAATTGTGTTCTTTAGAAACGATAAACATTTAAATGCTTATTGTTGCGGTAAGATGAGTCAAAAAAGACAATGATGTGACCTCCATGCAAGATCTTATTGATTAGGTTTCGTATAATCAAAAATCCAAAATTTTAAAATTAGGTCTATCATTGTAGCGGTACTAATGACGAACTGTTGCATAATTCCACAAGTTATTCTGATGATGAAAGTGTTTGCACGGGTTTCTGTTCATGAGTAACTGTAGATTTACTGTCTCACGTGCCTAATTTACTACTAAATAATATGCATTATGATCACAGATTCTTGATTACATCTGTACTGCAAAAGTCCTGAAGTTGCAGCTACTCACACTATAGTTCCATGTAGGCCTTTTCTCCAACTTCGACTCTCTGCTGCATAACAAGAAGAGACTAACTAAGCAACTGAGCCTACTAAATTTATGTGGTTTACCACTGCCATCAAGCTCAGTTACTATATTTATTAGAGGAATTTTTATGACAGAAAGTACTTATGTGTGATGAAAAAACTAATGGATCTGTGGTTATGGTTATCCTATGGGACCTAAAAATACACTTCTCAATAACAGCGCTGATGTGCAAATAGGTGTTATTATGTCTTGAATTTGTCTATACTGTATTTCTGGTTTTCTAATTGACAGTCTCACATGCATGCATCTGTAATGGTATTGGTCATAACCACACAATTCTAAAAGCTGAATGTGACATAGCTGATAAAATAGATATTCAACACTTAACACGACGAGAAGGCTAACAATGGTGAACGCTGGAATGTTCATTTATTCAATTGGAAGGCATGGTTTAGCCCCGCAGATGTGGTCATTCACATTAAATATACTATACTATTTTCAGCCCAAACGTGCTCTTCAGAAGAATTGGGTATCATATTTTTAATTGCTACGATACGATGAGTCAGTGTAGACAATGATGAGACTTCCAATTAAGATATAACGGATTAGGCAGTCACGTCATGAAATATCTACGATTTTAGGATTATGTCTATCATTATGTTAGTACTAGTGACGAAGCAGGCCATAATTTTGCACATCTACTTCCTCGCTTACATATTGTACGCCGCGATTAATTGGAAATACATACTAAAGGCGTGAATTCATATTGAACTTTAAATAAAAGTAAACTACCAATAATTAGATCATCTAAAAACCTTAATTTTCGCCCAGATCTTGACTTTTGTTTCTGTAAATAAATGTCCTTTACCACATATAACTCTTCTAAATGCAGTTAACTGTGTAGAAGTTTGCTTCTTGATAGAAATAATGGTGAACATAGGCGTGTTCTCAGACTGTATAGAATTTTATGGAGTTTTGATGCTAGGCAGTTTTAATGCCCACAGTTTTCGATGCAACTGGTAGTTAAACATCATGATTCAGGGTTCAAGCAAAGATCGACAAAGATGTCTGATTAGTTTAGTAGTCATGAAAACGGAATATGAGGCAAGCAGAAAGAAAGGTACATAGCGTTAGGACCAGAACATGTAGATCATGAAGTACACGGTCTATTAAAAGGCAAGATGTTGGTTGATAAGTGAATGATATAGTCACAAAGTGGCAATGGATTATTCAGGTACACGTTTGATTGTCGGATAGCCAATCACTAAATGTAGCCTGACTTATGAAGGCTGCACTGAAGATGATGTGTGCTTATAGTGCTATTGGTTCCCAACCAGACGATTTTTGTAGCTGAACATATAAATACTGCCAAAATTTACGATCAACACTTAACACTAATAGGAAGGTTAAAAATGGTTAACTCAGGGACCAAAGCTGTTTTGGGGTATTCTGACAACAAAGACTATCACCCAAGATGTCAACAACTCAAACTAGAACCTCTCTGGATCAGGCGTATCAAATTAAACCTTATCTTTCTCTACCGACTTCTTAACGGTATTTTTTACTCTTCACTATCTACCCCTTCATACTCTATGATACCGTCCCACAATCTACGCAATAAGGAAAATATTCTAGCGATTCCAAAAACCCACACAAATTTACGCCAGAATTTTTTCGTTATTCGCTACTCAACCATGTGGAATAGACTGCCAACGAACCTCCAATGCAGTGAAACTATAATCCGGTTCCGAAGTCTTCTTGATGACTTTCTTTCCGAAAGTGGATTGTGTCACCTTTTGAATATTAACGTGCTTAACAACGATTTATACAAAAATGGTCCGTCATCTATCTAACTGACTGAAAAGCAAAGTGAAACCTTTGAAACTTTTCACGTCTATTTCACTTTATTTTATATTTATCTGAATATACAAAGTCTGCTTATGTTCGTATTTATAATTATTACTGTTATTAATATCATTATTGGTCTTTCGACACATTAGATATTCATTTCATCTCTTCTTGTCCTTCTAAACATATTTTATCCAAAGTCTACAATTAAAAACAAAAAACCCCTATGTTCCACTTAAATAATTTTTTTTTTAAATATTCACAACATATATATAACATATAGAAATTTATATTTAATTATTCTTTGCAATTAATTATGACTATGATAACATCATTCTAAATTATTATTATTGCATTAATGTTTATACTACAACCCGGTTTCACTCTGTATACTGTTACATAATTCTACACGTATTTATCCGAGTGCAGTAAAGGTTTATTATTATTGTTACTATTGTTATTATTATTTTAAGATTATTCGTTCATCTCAAAAGTCTATATCCATTACCTTATTATGATCATGGTTGAACCCTTTCACTATGTGTTCATTTCTTTACTCTCTCCTTTTTTTTCCTTCTAAATAAATATTATTCTTAAGATTACGAAGCTTTGGATTAAGGCAATAACTTGTGTTACGCTGAAATCAACTTATCAGTCTCTTTTTATCTTCACTATGTATATACACCACATACACATTGATTATCTTTTGCACTTAATTGAAACTTTCAGAGCATCACCCAAAACTATGACTGTGCTCGCACAAACACTTACTCCAACGTCATATCTCACCGCAATAATAAGTTATTTACTTATTAATTTATTCTGTTTTATTTTATTTTCATTACTCGTTTTTGTTATACATACATAGTTGTTTATTCTTGTTCTGCGTTAAGATATTTACGTCTTCCGCGCCTCCTTTATTTCTTTTTCCTTAGTTTCTTCCTTTCCTCCTTCAAAATCAATTCAAAATTCTTGCTAATTACACAGAACCTGATTTATTATTACTATTCTATTATTAATATTTTATTTTCCTTTTCCTTCCTTTCTCAAACATGGCAAATGTAATGCTAACATTATTGAAAATTGTGTATTATTGCATTTTTGAAGAAACCCGAAATGGTTTCTTCACAGCACTTATGTACCCATAAGGTGTTTGTGAATAATAATAAGTAACAAAGATAAGCGTAATAATACTGAGTAAGATCATTTACGTTGTTGCACAACTTCAGAACATCGTCGTTCAAGGCAGCAGTACAGCTGCTCTTTCCGTTCATCCAATATTTTCCCAGAACGCAAATAATTCGATGACTGTGCAAACAAATTATGAAATAAATCTGAATAAATTTCGACAGTAAAATTCCAAAAAACAGTTGACATAAATACTGCTTCACAGTCGAATTACGTGTCTGCGAACAAACTGTTCCTCAAGCGAGGATCAGACAAAAAGCCATGTGTTAAGTTTATCTACCTTCTCTCACCCTATACTCTCCTCACCAACAAGGTTTTCGCACTTTTTATACCATTTATTGATATTCCTAACAATTTCTATGCTCATGTTGCAACACAGGTCTTTTGTATGATGTTCAAAAATATTAACGTATATTTATAATGTTTACCGTGCATGTGATCATGGTTACCTTCTCTCACTCCCTGAATTGGTTATTCTCAAGTCCGCATAGTCGTTGAGTATTTGTTTAAACGTGACGGTTTCTATATTTGTTTGCTTTTGGTTACAGTTTTGTTGTCGATAGACTGTTATCAAGTCTAGACACAACTACTGAGTGTCGTTCGTACTACAGTTACTTACTAACACTTGTTACCTCCCGTAGAGGAGATAGTCCGCCCACCAGCACTCTCCATCCAACACCGTCCTGCACAATTCTTCCCAGTTGCTATTTACCCTTTATATTTCCGCTCCCAATCCCTGACATAGTGTGCTCTTCGGCCTTCCTCTTTTCCGTTTCCCTTCGGGGTTCCAAGTTAGCGCCTACCCTGTGATGTAGTTCGGTGATTTCCTCAATGTATGTCCTATTGACTTCCAACGTCTTTACCTGATTTCCTCTTGAGCTGGAAGCTGGCTTAGAATGCCGTATGTCACAACTATTCTCTATGTCATAATTGCAGTTAACCCTTTTTCTTTCGGACTGACAGATGCGCTAATTGCCACAGGTATCTCACGAGTTGAGGTTTGTGACTAATTTATGTCTATTCCTCGACAAAGAACCGCTATTTTAGACAAATCGTTATATATGAACTGTTTCTCATTTATCTCTATCTTGTGATTAGACGCTTGGTTAGATTTAACATTATGTTTGCGTACAATGTGTGGCTGTCACAGCAGACCCGATGGGCCTTGCAGAATCCAGAATGATGGTCTGTGCCTCACTAATATTTTTTACTATCAATTGAAAGTTCTCAATTATCCGTACTGAGTCCTGGATTTCTTGCTCTGTCCGTGCGAACATAACCGGAGATCCATGACCACAGCCATCACTTGTCGTAGTCTGAAGGGTTTATAATTGCTGGCGTTGCGTAATCCGAACACTTCTACTCGGTTCCCTTGATTCGTGTTGTATGCAAACTGTCTCTGCACACAACTTTTGGAAAACGCATAAACGTCCATATTTGATCACTTGTACTGTATACTTTTCTTGTCACCTGGTTAGTCTTTTCATCATATTACATACTTACATTTCAAATAGTAAGTAATGTAAAAATTAAGTTGCTAAAATTATCTAAAACAAACAATATGTAACCGTGAGTTGAAATAAAACTTTAACGACTTCTTGATATTCTTGACATGGGCAGTGGTAATTTTTTTATATAGTTTTACTGAATGCTTAAAGCTCTGTCCTCGATCAACTTCAGTCGTTCTCAGAGGGAGTATAGTGAATGAAGAATTAATGGGGATAACCAATTTAGTATTTAATGAACTACTGTACAGTTGTTTAATAAAGTGGGAAAATCATATATCAAATACATCATTTGCATATCTTTGAGTTGTCTCTTACAAGCCTCGTTGTTCCTTCCTTCTTGTTGTTATCTTGCTTGCTTTCAGTACCCTTCTCTCTTACCCTCATTTCAATCTTCTCAGCGTTTATCTCGCAAATATTATACTCCCGACTGGTGTTGCATACTACTTATGTCCGTGAACATAAGCACACACCATAGAAGTACGTCTGAAGTTTGTTTACTACTAAATCTTCGAAACAATGAGTTAATTTTCAGATTTTAGTCATAAAACACCCACACACTTCGTGGTTGAGTCATCTTAGTTTGTCTGCATTCAACAGGTCAGTAAGACCTTTCACCATTTTAGTCCCTTGTCGTTTTACTTGCTTTAGCAAATCTTATTTATACGTAGAACAAAGTCTCGCATCTTAAATCTCATTTTCCAAGCTTTGAGTACAATAATGAAGATACCATCAGTATTGTAGTTTGACAACTCTTTACCAGTAACACCTGTAATGGAATCGCGCACACCCAGTTAAAATCAGAAGTCAGAAGCGAGGAGGTTAGAAGATATATTTGATGGGTTTTCAATATATCGAGAAGTGACTGATCTAATCTGGCTAATAATCGTAGGAGATTCTCCCCACGTCGTTCTGTAACGTGATCTGGTACGGATGCATGACCGAGCGCCTTCAGGCAAACGAGTTCACTAAAACTAATGTGGTCAGCATCCAATGTCGAACACTTTCAAAGCTATTGATTTTGGGGAACTATTCACAGCTACAACACGTTCTTACTAGAAGTAACTTTTAATGTCCAGCTATTGACTAGTTTAACCTGTAACTGTAAGTCTTCCTACTCCAACTCCTCAAAGTTGGTGGGGGTTCAAATGTTGCGTTACTGGAATTGATGGTTGTTTTCCATTGGGCATTAACGTATAGGCTTTTTGATGCTGGAGTCAAAGTTTGTACTTATACTTGAGGTATTTTGAAGTTTCAGAGGCTTACGCACTCAAGTGTGTACTTGTCACGTCTTCCAGACCACGACTCCAAGGAGCTTTTACAAAATGCCCTTAAAGATTTACATCTAATTGTGTCTGAAATAAAACATGTAGTTTATTATTCAGCCTTATTAGCATTTCTGCATCACAGAGTCTATGTCCAGCGTTTCCTGTATTCCGAGACTTGCTACGCTATCAGTTTGAATCTCAGGGAAAACTTGTTCGTCCATTGCTGGTTACTCTCGCAGCAGCCTGCGCAAATTCACACATAGAATGCAACTCTCCCCTTATTGTAAGATATGAGTCACCTGAAACAGATGATGTTAGGAATCTAGGTAAGTCCTGATGCAATTTACTTCTAATTGGATTTATTTAGCATATTTAGTCTCTCCCAAACAACATGAGATTGCCAAAATTGCGGAAATGATCCATACAGCCAGTCTTATTCACGATGACTTAATTGACTCAGCAGCTGTCCGAAGGGGGAAAACATCGGCTTACAAGGCCTTTGGACATAGAGAGGTTAGTTAACATTACTATGTAAAGCGTTATGAACTAAAAAAATAATTGACACCTCTAGCAGAGTGGCTCTCAGTTGTTCTGTAAGACATAAAAAAGTTCAGTATCGTTACTAAGGGAAATGTAACTGAATGCTGTTACCTTCAAATGTCATTTCGCACTAGGAACGGGCTGTCTATAACCTGTTTTTATTGATAAAATCATTTGTCATTTTTCGTATATTGACATGCAGGTATGGTTGGTAGGTGTTATTTTTTATATAGAAGATCAAAACATTATGTTGGTTTTTCTTATGTATTACTAAAGTTAAAGGTGCTGTACTCTTCAAGACATATCAAGTTAGCAAAAAACTTACATACACAATCACTCACTTATTGACTCGAAAAATTTTAGTGAGGAAACAAAAAAAGTAACTAGCTTGCACTAGTTCATTTTTGATTTTCCGTTACTAACGAAAGAAATATGAAGTTGTACAGTTTAGTGTATTTGTATCACTAGTCTACAACGGCAGTTTGAGAATATCCTGATGCAGTTTAACGAACAATATAAGTTATGTGCAAATAACAGTTCTTTTAGAAATATCCAGAAACAAACATCATCCACAATTAGAATCTGTTACAAATGCGAATTGGCCCAAATTGCCAAATCAAATCAGTGCAACAGCTATAAACTAACAGGATGAGCAGCAAAACACTAGAAACGATAGCATGAATAATCGTGAGAAGGACTGATTACTTAGAATGTTCAAAAAAAGTTTGTTTGAGTGAATTACGAAAAACAGTATCTGGGGCAATGTGGGGAAGAAATACATTTGCTCCACGGTGACCAACTCTTAGCCATGTCACCTAATGTGAATCACCGATCATGACTATCTCGCGAACCACAACCACGTAATCTACATCTACTACTACCAAGTTTCAAAAACTAATTTTGTTGTCGTATAAAATAATTCATGTTGCAGTGGATTTTAACCGCCTTTGTTTATAAGAGACAGAGTTTACAACGTATATTTCCCTTTATACTTAAGTCATTATCAGGTTAACATCTTACGTAACGACGAATGGCTTTTTTTACCTTATTATAGTCTGAATCAATCCATATTTCCTATTTTGCACATGGTATATCAGTTCTAGCTTTTTGTTAACCCAGATCTAGCAAATCTCACAGTGTATTGTTTCAAAATGTCTGCACGCTTTTTCTTCAGGCAGTTTTGGGAGGAGACTTCATACTGACACATTCATCTCGTTTATTAGCCCAGATAGGAGATACTGGAGTGATAGCTGTTCTTTCTCAAGTTATTGAAGATCTCATTCATGGTTCGTCTCTGCTTGTTCTATGTTAATCACCTTTCGTTTATAGGTGAAATGATGCAGCTTGCACCCAACAGCGATGATGATGACAAAAGGTTTCAAACCTATTTGACGAAAACCTACCGAAAAACAGCGAGTCTTATTGCTAACAGTTGTAAAGCAGTAAGCTTATATATGTCTGGCTCTTAACATAATAGTATTTCTAGTTTGTGAATTTGATATCTTTTAGATTTATTGAATGCTGATGCAGTAGACGTAGCTAGGATGTGTTAAAGTTGATCCTTAATTCAGGATCATTATAACAGTCTCTTCCACAACGTTTTCACTCTCCTCAAGTGTTCATATATTATGAATATCAAATGGGTTATCTATAAGAAATTACCCTAATAAAATATCTATCATTTTATCGTGACCATGAGTATAAGCTACCTTCCACGAATCCGAATAAGTATATAAATACTCGTTCCCGATCGTTGCTGCTACCTTGACGTGGTGGTCGGGCTTGCCTATCGTGATGAACCAATCGAGCTATGCTGGCTGAAACAATCGTTCCTCAAGGTCCTACCATGCCAGACAGGTCGGTTGAAGAGCGGTGAGACTAAAAGCAGCAAACCCAAGGTCCGAAGGCGAAGTCGTACTGCTGACTGTACAGAGGTGTGACAGCAGTAAGGTGTTTCCTTCAGACAACCAGCATGGCAGCGATGCTGCCTTCCCACAAGGAGGGGTGGGGTTAGAAAAGGTCGACCCTAAAAATGCACACCTCGCCTTATCCCACGGATATCCGTCTCCGGCGGTAAGGTTTTTTTGAAGAACGGAGCTAACACAAAAAGTACCCACAAAAAGGTCGTGTGTGACCGACCTCAAGCAGTTGTCCCTTGGGCACTGCGGTCACGCTCTCAGGTCATTAAGACCACTTGTAACCCAATTTCCTTTTCAGGTACCTCTAGAAGAATCCTTCCACGGTGTGGGCGACCGGGAAGTGATAACTGCCCTCATACCTCTAACAACACTCAAGACCACTGTATTCATAATCAATCTCCTTCTTCACTTCCTACTATTCCTTCTACCTTGACTTTCAACACTAAACTTCCTGTTCCGGTTTCCTCCTCAAGTGTCACCATGGCCAACGATTCTAGTGCGCGAAACGCTGTCCCAGGTCTACTAAAACCTCGCTCCAAACTACACATTGGAGCCTTCAACGTACGTACCCTATGCCAAATCGGTCAACAGGCCTCCTTAGCTAAAACTCTAGAATCTCGTACCATTGATGTATGCTGTGTCTCCGAAACACGCATACAGGATCCCAGTGTGGTCATTCACTTGACCTCACCTCGCCAAAATGGACAGCCGACGAAATACACCCTCCGTGTATCTGGCGACCCGTTGGCTAGTTCTCGCGGACTTGCAGGTGTAGGCATAGCACTAAGTACAAGGGCAGAACAGGCACTACTAGAATGGATCCCCGTTAACAGTCGCCTGTGTGCTGTCCGGCTAAATGGCTCCGTAAGAACTCGGAAGGATAGGGACACACGTCGTTGCCTTTTCGTCGTTTCTGCCTACGCTCCCACTGACTGCAGCCATGATGAAGTGAAAGATGACTTTTACAGAAAACTCTCTGAGCTTCTTCAGAAAGCTAAGCGCTCAGACATAGTAGTCGTAGCGGGTGACTTTAATGCCCAGGTAGGCAGCTTAAATCAAACAGAAAGACATTTAGGTGGGTGTTTTAGTATTCCGGCTCAACGAACCGATAATGGTGATCGTCTGTTGCAACTATGCTCAGACAATCGTTTATTTTTAGCAAGCACTAATTTTAAGCATAAGGAGAGACATCGTCTAACATGGCGACCACCTGCACCAAACCAACGATGGACTCAAATAGACCATATTGTCATCAGTCATCGTTGGAGAGGCTCAATAGAAGATTGTCGCTCGTATTGGAATACTTGTTTAGACTCTGATCACGCTTTAATACGAGCGCGCATTTGTCTGCGCCTCAATGGACGCAGGAAAATTACACTAAGAAGACCCATTAGGATTGAACTGGAGGACGAGAAAGCCAAATGCGAATTCCAGAAACAACTGAGTTCACATCTAGGCAGTTCTGTAAACGAGACTGACCCAGATGCTGCTTGGAAAGACATACGAACAGCTGTGGAAACAGCAGTCACATCTATTAGTCATTTAAACCATAGGGCTCCAAAAAACCAGTGGATTTCTTCTAAGTCTATTTCACTGATGGATTCGCGTAAACTCATCCCATCAGGCTAAGAACACGACGAAGAGCGTAAACAAATTAGATCTAGGTTAACTAAAAGTCTAAGGAACGATCGTGAGCAGAGGTGGGCAATGAAAGCAAAAGAGATGGAAAAGGCTGCGGCATAGGCAACACCAGGCAACTATTCAGACTAAT
>NC_031495.1:50653684-50654708 GCF_000237925.1 Schistosoma mansoni
TCAAATCAGTGCAACAGCTATAAACTAACAGGATGAGCAGCAAAACACTAGAAACGATAGCATGAATAATCGTGAGAAGGACTGATTACTTAGAATGTTCAAAAAAAGTTTGTTTGAGTGAATTACGAAAAACAGTATCTGGGGCAATGTGGGGAAGAAATACATTTGCTCCACGGTGACCAACTCTTAGCCATGTCACCTAATGTGAATCACCGATCATGACTATCTCGCGAACCACAACCACGTAATCTACATCTACTACTACCAAGTTTCAAAAACTAATTTTGTTGTCGTATAAAATAATTCATGTTGCAGTGGATTTTAACCGCCTTTGTTTATAAGAGACAGAGTTTACAACGTATATTTCCCTTTATACTTAAGTCATTATCAGGTTAACATCTTACGTAACGACGAATGGCTTTTTTTACCTTATTATTGTCTAAATCAATCCATATTTCCTATTTTGCACATGGTATATCAGTTCTAGCTTTTTGTTAACCCAGATCTAGCAAATCTCACAGTGTATTGTTTCAAAATGTCTGCACGCTTTTTCTTCAGGCAGTTTTGGGAGGAGACTTCATACTGACACATTCATCTCGTTTATTAGCCCAGATAGGAGATACTGGAGTGATAGCTGTTCTTTCTCAAGTTATTGAAGATCTCATTCATGGTTCGTCTCTGCTTGTTCTATGTTAATCACCTTCCGTTTATAGGTGAAATGATGCAGCTTGCACCCAACAGCGATGATGATGACAAAAGGTTTCAAACCTATTTGACGAAAACCTACCGAAAAACAGCGAGTCTTATTGCTAACAGTTGTAAAGCAGTAAGCTTATATATGTCTGGCTCTTAACATAATAGTATTTCTAGTTTGTGAATTTGATATCTTTTAGATTTATTGAATGCTGATGCAGTAGACGTAGCTAGGATGTGTTAAAGTTGATCCTTAATTCAGGATCATTATAACAGTCTCTTCCACAACGTTTTCACTCTCCTCAAGTGTTCATATATTATGAATATCAAA
>NC_031495.1:50654908-50655942 GCF_000237925.1 Schistosoma mansoni
CAACACTAAATTAACTATTATTAATCCGGTGTTGTTCTTGTTGTGCTAACGAGGTATGGCAACTTGGACCGATGCATATATGTGCCTGGTCCTACGTTGTAGCTGACTGACTGACTGATAAATACTCGTTAACATCTAAAAATTTGGTTACCACATTAACTGGTTCATATAAATACGACTTATTAGGTTTTGAACACGAAATCGTCAACAGAAAATGAATGCTTCTGAGCACGAGGTATATAAAACGTCTCATGTAGATGTTAATGGCATAAGTCATTTGAAAATATTCTCCAAGGTGTTTAAGGGAATGGTCAACGTGGCTCAAAGAGGGTTACTTTTTGAAATAACCTAAATTTTTGACCAAACTGTAGTACATTTTATGAGGAGATATTGGTTTTATTCAAAATTCAATTATGATCTGGAAAGAACTCAGTACATTCAAATGGACTTTCCCAATTCTTTTGTGAAGATATTATTGCCAGTACTACTATTATTAACTTGTTTACCAGGAACGACATTTTAATGTAGTTGGCTTTGAGCCACCCAAAGTGTGAGTGACAGTGATACTACTTGGTTGCCCGAACCGAAGTAAGTGAAACAGGGTTTGAACCTGCGACCGAGTGACTAAAATTCAAATGCTCTAAACCACTTGGCCACGACTCTGAATATTGCACGAATACTAACCTGATGTTTGCCTTATCCATCATCACTTAACACACTCCATTTTTGATTCAGTCCCCTAATCTAGATTAGTGGTTATTTATTTATTTATTTAAATACATAAATATCGGTACAAGAAAGCACCAGATACATATGCGCCTCACAAACCTCATTCGATTTGTGTGAGGGCTGTGATACTGCCTAGGTGCCCAGACTGAATCAGGTGGTTTTCTTAGAGGGCCACACCCCGAACCTTTGACCTGAAGGTCTAGTCCACAGGGCAGTGGAGCATCGTGAGGAGATGCAGTCCCATGGTAGCCGGTGACCAACGATTGGTTAATACGCCATTTGTTCCTTCAGGATACTGGAGCCTA
>NC_031495.1:50656142-50722745 GCF_000237925.1 Schistosoma mansoni
ATCGAATTTTATCGATCAACCACCATCTTATCTTAACATAGTGCATGCAATGTTGAGTCATCTAGACTGGTGGCCACATTGCAGCTTGACCGATAGGATTCGATTTTCACTAAGAAGGACCTGACATACATGACATTGATCACCACCCAGTGATCAATCAATTGTACAAACTATGTCTGTTTGGTTTTCAGTACTGACTTGAAAAAAATCTACTGATAAGCAAAATTGGGATTTATCATTGAATGGTAAAGCTGTAGTTAAGACGGTTAGTGTTAAAAGTCACGTTGAGATTAAACCGAATTGTGTATGATGAGTTGTTATCAGTAAATGTCATAGCCCACATATCTCCCAGTCTTCGTATCATCTGAAGTTATAGGGAATAATTGACAGGTCTTGTGTATATCTTTGTGGTTATTGTGAAAGGTTTAATTTCTATCCCTTGGCTAGACTAATCATTTTCTTTTAGGTTGCTATGTTGACTGTCCCAACGCTATCACAGTGGCACATTGATAATATGTACGAATTTGGAAAACATTTGGGAATGGCATTTCAATTAATCGATGATGTGTTGGACTTTGTAACTGATGAGGCGAATCTGGGCAAACCTACTGGGGCAGATCTACAAATGGGTCTTGCAACGGGACCCGTGTTGTTTGCTGCTCAAAGAGTAAGTTCCGAATAAGCAGGCAGTCAGGTTATTATCATTCATGGTCTGTATTTAGCTTTATAAGCCGTTACACTTTATCTACTGTGAATGATAACTACAACTCCAAAAATTATCTTCATCAATCCTCATTCTCACAAATTATAATCATAACCATTCAATAACATTCGTTGTTATTTTATATTGCGTCACTTGTATATTCCCATTTTGTGTATTCTTATATTTTCCAACTCATACAATAGCTTGCGTATGGTCGAAATCATGTTCTATCTAAACGATCTCAGGTCACTAACTGGTCGAAAGTTGAATGCTACCACCGAATACGAATTCTGACCAAGCCTTTCTGAAACTATATATGTCATTCAGACTACCGTCCTTTAACATTGGTACACTAATGCCGGTTGAAAAACAGACGGGGTTGACTATTTCTTTAGAAAGTCTTAACATCGATGTCTGTTGTGTATCTGAGATTCGTACTCAAGACTAGTGACATGCTACATATTCTTTCTCCATCTATCGCTTCGAAAAGCTTGTTTTGTGTGCATTTATCTGGGGACCCTGTGGTATTTTCGTCCGGTTTTGCTGGCGTCAGTGTCACACTAAGCGCTACAGTTGAGGTAGCATCAACTGTTTGGTTCCGTATTAACAGTCGATTGTGTGCTTTTAGATTGAAAAGCTCTATCAAAGTGAGGAGTCTGTGTAAGAAACAATGTCTTTTTGTTACCTCCTCCTACCTATCCCTGACAGATGGCAGTCCTGTTGCATTCAAGGATGAGTCCTACCACTAGTTAAATGACTTTCAGAAAGTACATTGGACCAATATTATAGTACCAGCCGCAGATTTATATGCCTAGGTCAGTTGTCTAAACACAGGAGAGTCATTCGGGTGTCCAGTGAGGACTACAACCTGTTTTTAGCTAGAACTACCACAACTCGGCTAAAATGCCGGAAATTAGCCTTTTGCCTTCCCAGTCACGCACTTTTGCCCCTAAATGCCCTGGTACTACAATTAGCAGGTCACTCACGTTCCAATCGTAATAGGAAAATTTGTAATTGGTCTTTCTTCCAACTAATTAGTCGTGTTCAGTTGCGTCTTAATAAACAACTCATGCAAATACTACATATTTACCGGCGTTTATTCAGTTGATTGCTGCTCCTCGAAATAGAGCTCTCTTAAAAATACTACTTTTCTCTAACTGTATTGTGATTAGTCGTCCGCTACTCACCGTTAGATTTTATGTAGTGCAAGTATTATCTTACCTTAGTACTCCTAACATAAAAACCCATTGAGGGACTTTTGGTTTGGGATAGAAATACGGTCCGATTTCCGACAATTTAATTACAACGTGAATGAGACATTAATATCAGCCTCCTAAATCCTATCAAATTCAAAAAAGTGTTGGCATATCGGGAACGGTTTAGCAACCAAATTCCAGTCCGCTCTCTAACTAGTAATCAACAGTTAGACTAAATATTTACAAAGGATGCAAATAATACTTATACTTTGACTTCGGTACTAATTATATACATATTAAAGAAATAAGTAACTAAGTTGCTTCCAAAATAACAGTAATTTATAAAAGCAGAAATACAGTCAATTGTATGTACACACAAGCATTTCGACAAGTATCAATACAAGCGTTGAATTGTCAAATATGTGTTCAGTATGTTTCTTAATCACTGACTTGTACAGGCTTGTTTCATCAGTTCATTACATTTGTTTCTCACCAAACGTTTTTATTCCATGAACCGTTCTGAGTGCCTGGAATGATTAACTGCATTTCAATTTTGTCGGCGTAGTATAATTGTGTTAAACCCCTATAACTTGGATGTGAAAGTTCACCAATTGTTTCATTCGAACGTAACGGTGATAGTATTTAACAAAAATTATAATGATGTTTCCAGTATACTTGAATAAAAAGATAGATAAATATTCATTCTACTTAAAATTGGAGCATTTATTATTGCAGTGATATTTATTTGATGAGAAGATAAAAGGTGCTTAACAATTTATCAGTGAACTGTTTCTTTTTTCAATTTTTAGTATCCTGAACTAAACGCCATACTGCTGCGGCAATTCAGTTTAGATGGTGATACTGAAAGGGCTTTAGAATTAGTTAAACAGGTAACAGTACGGCGTTTGTTTTTCAGAAATATTTCTTTCTCTCTGTTCTTGGAACTTATCAGTTGGATGTATCGTCTCTCAGCTTTTTCATGTTTCCATTCAATCTCGAATCAGATGTCTGTTGTTCTAAAGATTGGATCCATTGTCTAGTGATAGCCGCTAATGAAAATATTGACTGATATAATTATAGTTAGTAGGGGATGTAATATGGTTTTTAGGATATACATATTCCGTTAGATATATGGTTTTAAAAGCATGGAGGCTTTTTAATATTGGTCTCTTCTATTATTACAAACCATTTTTATTTCTGTTTGTCTTCTTGGTGATTGGGAGTGAGGATAAACACTCTCATTCACAATTTTCACCTACACCTAACTGCCAACCAAAATGAAATGGGAATTACCATTTACACCATCGTAATCCGTGATGGAAGGCGTTTTTCGTTCTCTTTCGTTTTTGCTGGCTTACATGAAAGATATAAAGCTTACTATGACAAAACCACCCTCCATCATGCTACGGATGTGTCAAGTGTAGTAAAGTCAGTCATGATGGAAAAAATTACAACATAGCAAAAATCATGCCTCCAATTAATTCTATAATATAAACTATTCCAAAATACCTGTAATTAAATGACTATGTAAATAAAAGCGTAACCTTGCTTACTGACTACGATACATTCAAATGGCTTGACAAAATGGAGTTTATCCCCACCCGTGATTGCTTATCAGGATAGTGTGAGTTATTGAAGTTATTAGGTTATTTAGTCGAATCTTATCACAATTTTACCGTACAAAGCATCGACAATAGTTATTTACACATTTGTAATGAATGTTCATTAACATTAGAGGGTTGCTTTTCCAAACCTAGAATTTTGATTGCATTTTACTTTGTGTATATTCTTTCCCAATTTGTCTTGAGTTCTAATTGTTATAACTGTCATTTTTTCCGTTTCAGTATCTTCATTAGTTTTTATTACATTAGTCTATCAAGGATTTATACCACATGCTAATTTGTTAATTAATACAAATTAATAATTACTTTTCTTGTTTATAAATTACTGAGCTACTCAGATTAAATTAGATGAAACGTGGTTTAAACGTGATCAAATATTTGACAATGCAATTTTACATCCACTAAGCTATAATCGCACGCTACCATCGTATATCAAAACACAATCTAACTTCTACTAGTTTAACCTAGCACCTGTTCCAAATCTTAAAAAATGCCATATCAATATTTCATTAAAAAACTTAATTTTTCTGCATAGAATAAGCAGGTGATTTCTACTTAGAACGAGGTACCTGGTTGTAAGCTTCTGAATATTTTTGTAAAACCATTTTGTACAGTACGTTGTATGACGCTAGGCTTTTAAGTAGATGAAAGTTTAGATGAATCATTTCCATCAAAAGAATAACCTTTAATGACTTTACTCCCAAGGTTTTATTTTTAACTACTATTACTACTCATACTATATCAAGGTCTGGGATATAAACAAATTTAAGATTAGCTGTATTGTAAATTTGTCATTTCCTTCTCTATCCAACTATTCACATTAAAAAAATTTTAAAAAGATTTACCATATCTCATTACCAGTAATATTCATTTTTGATGACGTTAATTCCATAGTTTGTATTTTCTCACTTTACTCCGGTGATGTAATTTTTCTGGTCAACTTTTGTTTTATTTTTGTTGGTTGGTGATTTATAGTCAGATGGAGTTGGTCAAACTCGGATGTTAGCTGAATTTCATTTCCAGGCAGCTCAACGATGTTTATTTCAATTCAGGGATTCTTTATCAAGAAAGGCTCTTCTACATGTTGCAGCGAATTTCCTACAACGTGGTCGATAAAATCGTATTTCCTCTAGTCAAATCTTATTCTACCTCTCTTTCTGTCCGTCTATTTAGCCTTAATCTTACCTTAATTTTACCTGTTTCTTTCTCTTAATTTACATTCACAATACCTAAAGAATGGTACATTACACTTAACTGATAGATACTTATTCTAATTTGTATTTTCAGTTCATTATTATTACTTTTTTACCTAGTTTATATATTAATATGCAGAAAAAGAAACTTCCGCAATTTGTTTAGATAATTTGCCTTTGTTGATATATTAGTACTAGTCTGTAATTTATTTACATAACTGCTTAACCAGATCGCTATTTTTGAGAACTTATCTTTCAGCGTTTGTTCATAGAAATAGTACATGTAAAATATATATCTGTTGTAAATAGCTCTTTTTGGTTTTCATATATCACTCTATAAAAAACAAATAACACTTTAACTAAGTTTGTGTTTACAGTCTTAATTTGGGCCTCATTTCATATGAGCATAAATTTAAGCTTATTTTCAGAAGTATTTTGTCGAGTGTGCTCAGTAGCTGATATTTGTACTTGATACTTCGGCTTACTCTGTATGGCTTCTCATATCAACGTTCCAAAGTTGCCTGATTTACGAAGAAAAGCGAAGAAGTCCCCGTGTTCCCACCCGGCAACACAATTTCTCCTAACCAGGCAATAGAGAAATGCGGTTCTGTTGTGTGAAGGTAGATTTTTGAAAGCATAGCTTGGTTCGTATACTACTCGCTGTCATAGAGTCATTGTCACTAGTCGGACAATTAGGCTGCCTCGAATCTGTCTATCGCGGATTTTCATAAACTACGAATTACCCTGAGAAGATAGTCAATATCATACGGAACTCCTATGGTGGATTAAATCGTCCATGGAGAACAACTCACCGACTCATTCGAGGTAAAGACCGGTGTTAGGCAAGGTTGCTTACTCTCACCCTTTCTCCTGATGATCGACTGAATTATGAAGACGTCAACATCTGGGGGTAAGCACGGGATACAGTAGACGGGTAGGATGCAGCTGGAAGATTTAGGCTTCACAGATGATCTGGCTCTTCTATCACACACGCAACAACAAATGCAGGAGAAGACCAGTGTAGCAGCAGTAGTAGGTCTCAACATACACAAAGTGAAAAGCAAGATTCTCCGATACAACACAGCGTGCACCAATCAAATTACACTTGACAGAGAAGCTTTGGAGGATGTGAAAACCTTTACATATCTGGGCAGCATCGTTGATAAACACGGTGGATCTGATGTATATATGAAGACGCGGATCGGCAAAAGAAGAGCACAATATTTACAACTGAAGAACATCTGGAACTCAAAGCAATTGTCAACCAACACTAAGATCAGAATTTTCAATACAAATGTCAAGACAGTTCTACTGTATGGGGCGGAGACGTGGAGAACTACGAAAGCCATCATGTAGAAGATACAAGTGTTTATCAACAGTTGTCTAAGCAAGATAATTTGGATCCGTTGGCCAGACATCAGCAACAAGTTACTGTGGGAGAGAAAAAACCAGATTCCAGCGGAGGAAGAAGCGCTGGAAGTGGAATGAGCACACTTTGAGGAAATCACCCAACTGCGTCACAAGGCAAGCCCTCACATGGAATCCTGAAGGCCAAAGGAGAAAAGGAAGACTACAGAACACATTACCCCGAGAAATAGAGACAGATATGAAAAGAATGAACAAAAACATGATAGAACTAGAAAAGAAGGCCCATGACAGAGTGGTTTGGAGAATGCTGGTCGGCGGCCTATGCTCCATTGGGAGTAACAGGCATAAGTAAAAAAAGTACCTAAAAGGGATTTGACGATAGACAGCAATTAAGTGAACTGTCCTAAAAACATCGTATTTGGACAGTTTGACAGGAGTTTTAGAAATGAGAGTTTACTGGCTAACTAGTGTTTATTGAAAGCCTTTCCTGACCTTTCGAATAATTTGCCACAAAGAGAGTGCCACTTTTGCTTCATCTCAAAATGATTTAATGGATTCAATACCTTCCTCCATATATCGGATTGTGTGGATCACTAGGAGCTTTTGTGCATGCTTCCTTATTTAAAAAGTCACATTCCGCTAATAAAATACTGGCTTCTATAGGAAGGTGATCCGTTCCCTTAGTTTTCAAAATAATGTCGAACTGCCTCGGAAACTATGACGAATCTTTCGATTAAGAAATCCCTGCAAATCGCAAAGCTAAATAGTGGATGGCTTCAGTGCAAAATTACTGAAGCCCAGGATTCGCGAATCCTTCCTTCGTCATATATAACTTCGTACTTTTGAGAATACAGTCGTGGCCGTTAAGCAGCAGAACAGATGACAGTTAGAATTTAGTAGAATTACCTCTGTAGCGTGAGTGAGCATCAATCGGCAGATTAATTTGGTCTGTTTTTAGAAACAGATCTTGGGTATGAATATGGTTACACGTTGAATGTCACAAAAAAATATGCGGTTTCTTATTTTACAAAAATCACTTTAAATCTCACGATATCGTACAAAAATTCACGGAAACACTTTGAGCCAGCCTTAAAGCGCTGTCACTATTCGCTTTTACGAAGTTGGCTATAAGTGCACGCCACAGCAATAAGATTGGCTTCCAAAATCTAATATTTTGTGAATATTGTTAGACAGAATTAACTCACCATTTGTTCCCCGATGTCAGTGCTCGGTTAGCATGAGAGTTTGCGGAGAAGCATACTTTTATTTATCTTCTTTCTAATATTAGACAGTCAACTGGTCTTTGGGCTTATCATATTACTTGCCCTACAGTTGTCTGTGTCTTACCTCATTACTCGTAGCTAGGTTATCCCAAATAACCTTAGGTCCCCCTGATATGATTTCATCCTCTCCTAAATCATGATGTAGCTAGTCTTTACCGTTCCTTAAGAGGATTTAGAACACCAGAGGCAAATCTCAAATACTTATGAATATGTAAAGAAGCGTGTAGCGAGCCTTGTCAACCAACCCTTAACTGACCATTGAAGACCATAGTTGTGTTGAGCTATGTTAAAATATCTATTCCACAACTTGATATAAACTAGTCACCACCATAGTAAATCAGGCAGCTCGTCCTACCATTACTATCTTGAAAAACCTAAGAATGCCATCCAAAAAGCTTGTTGTTATTTTTTCAAACACGAACAAATGCAAAAAAGCAATATTCAAAAATCACAAACAGCAGTGATATCCGCTAGTAAAGTAAACCATAAGGTTAGGGAGAAAGAGTGGATCTCAGCAGCATCTGCCGCACTGATAGATGCTCGTAAACTCATCCCATCTGGCTCCGAACATAACGAAGAACGGAGTCAGCTTAAGCGAGGGAGAACAGGAGGCCCTGACAGGTTTACCTCTGAGGTTTTTAAGGACGATGGTGCAGTATTAACAGTGAAATTGACTGAGTCACATCGACACCCGAACTGACGATAGGCAGTGAAGTGGTTGAGCGTGTCGACCTTTTCACTTGTCTTGGAAGTCTCATCAACCCCGAGATCTCAGCACGGATACAGAAGGCTCGTCTAGCTTTCACCAACTTGCGTCATTTATGGAGTAGGCGAGATATCCATCTAACAACCAAAGGACGGGTTTACTGTGCAGCAGTTCGTTCCGTCCTACTTTATTGCTGTGAAACATGGCCAGTAAGAGTACAGGATATTCGTAGGCTGCTAGTATTCGATCATAGGTGTCTTCGAAGCATTGCTCGTATATCCTGGGATCACCAGGTAGGTAATGCAATTGTTAGGAAACGGGTACTAGGTAATGACGGCAAATCGTTTGATGAAGTAGTGAAACTTCATCAGTTGAGATGGTTGGGACATGTGTTACGTATGCCCAACCACCGACGTGCAATGCTTTATGGTGTAGGAGTAGGTTGGAAGAAAGCTAAAGAGCGGCCAGATCAAAACATGGCACGAATCCATGAAGTCACTGACAAGTGGACTGAGCCATGTCGGTAGGTGTAGACTACCTGGTTGGGGTCCGCGAGACAATAACAACCGATGGTTAGAGACTTTGAATGACATGGCTCAAAATCGTTTGCAATAGCAAAGGTGCATCCACTCTTTGTGTTCTCCAAAAGTCTAGTCTTCTGAATTCTTCATGTCTATTTTTTTCTCTTTCCATATTCATTTCACTGGATTATACTTCTTGAATAGCATCTTCAAACCCTAATCATTCGGATTACTGCTTATACTCTTACTAAGTCTACCACTGTGAGATTTGAATCGACAACTGCATCTCTGTGCTAATATGGTATGGCAACTCGAACTGGTGTACGTACGTACGAATTTCTACGTTGTGACTAACTGACTGACTGAATCTCCTATTCACTACCTATGCATGCCTGTAAATGGGAAAGTTTGTAAATTTTGGGAGCTATTATGCTTTAGGGTCAGTGAAATACCACTAAGCCCTAGCCAAATCATTCGGTAGCTAGGTCATTGAATATCGAACACATCACTGATCCCTGTAAAAGTCAAGGACAAAGAACATACATCAGTCAATGGTACACCATGAACTGGCCCATACGACGGTGGTTTCACTTTCGCTTGTATCTACTAAGGCTAATATATTTCTGCAGTAACGTCCTTTATGTTGTACAGTTTCCAGAGCATCCATAGTCCCTTGATACATCGATGGGGCAATCCACGTAAAGTACCGATCACGAGGTGTGACTTCGACGTTAATTAGTTCGTCACACCATTCCCGTCTAACGCTAGTAGGCCCCCAACCATTCGACAGAAATCATCTAAGTAGATAGTCTACAAGACGAAAAAGCTTCGCCTACACGTGGTTTCAATGACAACAGGTTTTCATTTAACAAAACTCAGCTGTTTAAAAACGATAAGTCCCAGAATGTTAAAGGTGTGTCCACGTTCCATGTACCAACTTCGCTCAAAACTTACAGAATCTTATTCTCCAATATTAGATACTTCAATGTATTTAGAGGATTGGGAACGGTGGTTGCAGTCCCTCTCTGATCCTCGTCGATCGATACCAGAATTTGTGCATACTACTTTTGCTGTTAACTATTCCTAACTATCTCTACTAGCGCGCTTTTCGAACGGGAAGTTTAGTCCTAACGTGATTTATATTTCTCAAACTTTTGCTGTGTTCTTACGCAACAAAAGTACCATTTCCGATCTAAAGAATCTATTCTGAGCTATACGTTCGGTAGATTACGTCTTTTTTTTGTGTTTCACTCAACTTAATAGTTAACTGTGGTTTTGCCTCAGCTCACTATCGGTTTTTTTATAGTTTTCACGTAAAGGCTAGCTTTAGCTTATCGTTATCTGTTTTTATACATTTTTGCCAGTTTTTGTTCACTGTTTTTTTTTAACGGTCCTAAATTTACTGCTTGTATTTCTAAGACAGTCTAAATCACTAGCCATGAAAAATCCATGCAAAAGACCTGGTTGCCGTTTCGCTGTTACATCTGACATGCAATGTGACAACTGCAAAGGTTGATTCCACGAAGCATGTACAGATGTAACAGCAGCAGCCTATAGCAGACTCAGCAAGTCTAATCGTAGTTGGGTATGTGTTACCTGCAACACTGATACCGTAGTTATGTTGGGTACTATCATTACTTTACTAACAGGTCTGAGAGATAAGTTGTCTAAGAATTTGGTAAATGATAGTATCATGACGGGTAACAAAACTGGAACGCATAGGGCAAATAAGAAAAGGGATATTGACAGGTCGGTTATCGACGGTGCTGTTAACAGCACGAGTGATGATGTGCTGAAACTCAGCACCATCTTAACATCGGCTGTCATCGACTCACTCAGTAAACTTGGGTCCCCCAGAGAAGAGTCCTTGAATGAGACAGTGGTTCCCAAAACTCCTGTAGGTGGTTGGACTCACGTTAACAGGAGTAAAAAGGCCCAAGCGTCCCCGCTGAAACTGATTATCCCAAGTACCGTGCGGAAATCAATTGATGCTTTGGCCGCACAGTCTACCCCCAAGACTGTCCGCCCGGTCATCACTGAGCCCAGGAATCGAAAACGCGCCTCGACATCCAAACAACAAGATACCAAACCTAGACGCCCTGGAAAACCTGGGAAATCAATTACTGTTCGTGACGACTCTGTCATAATCATGAACCTTATTGACAACTCCGACCTTCCTCTCAGTTTGCAGGACAAAAATGATAGGATGCTCTGGGGAGAATTAAACAAGAGGCTTGGACTCCCTAGAATAGAGCCTTTGACCGTCACACGGCTCATTCGGGGGAAGGACTCTAACCACCTAAACCACCCGAGGCTGCTTCGTGTTACACTTAAGAACGCCTCCGACGTAGAGGACGTCCTGATAGCCAGTCACTTACTGAAATCCGATGGGGACGTAAGAATACTGCCCGACATACCGTATTCTGAACGAAATCTCATCCGGAACATCCCTAAGGAATCTCACGAGGCGTTTTTCCGTGGACGAAATATCATTGTGCAAGGTGTACCGGAAAATATGGACCCAACTCAAGCAAACTCTGATATTCGGGAATGGAAATTCATTAAGCATTCCTTAAAACTCAAGAACATATTGACCCAACAGGTAGTGCGACTAGCCAAGAGAGACGGAGACTCTAGGCCCCGGCTATTGAAGATAACCTTCCCCTCCTCCCACATGGCGGCTGCAACTCTGGAAGCATTTCGTGCCAATAGACGTCGGTTGCCAACTGGTATCCATATGCATCCGGATAGGCCCCACGACAGCAGGATCAAGCACAAACGAAAGCTGGAGCTGACAATTCCACTCGTGGACTGTCTTGATCATAAAAAAAACGTGTAAAGGGCAGGGACTACCAACTCGGTAAACATCGTATAGGTAGGCTACCTGTCCACTTACGCAAGGCTCATATAGACAAAAAGGAAGAAGCTCACGCGTTCCAAATTGAAAACATAAACTGCCTATACACGAACGCCACGAGCTTGCCAAACAAAATGGATGAGCTACGTGAACTTAGCAACGCTAATGATGTCCATCTGATAGGAATATCCGAAACTTGGATAACGTCTCAGTTTACGGACCAGGAGCTACCAATACCTGGAATGTCTTTATTTCGCAACGACAGAAAAACAGGAATGGGGGGTGGGGTAGCACTATACATACGGTCATGCCTGGATGCGCACCAACTTCACAACCAAGAGTTTCTCAATCTTGATGAGTCAGTATGGTGCTCAGTAAGATTGTCGACCACCTCGAGGTGTCTAGTTGAGGTCATCTACAGGAAGCCCACTGCCGACATCGAGTATGACAAACGTCTGCTGGAAGGATTAACTCGCTCTACGCGTCTCGGATTCTCTCAAATCCTGATTCTAGGGGACTTCAATCTTCCTAAAATCAACTTCGTGGAACATACATACATTGGAGGTGACAACTCTACTGAAGCTCTGTTCTTCAACCTCATCGGTGACCTGGGATTATTCGAAAATGTGAAGTCGGCAACTCGTCGGAGAAACAGTCAGACGCCGTCGCGCTTCGACTGGGTATTCACAAATGAAGAATTCCTAGTTGACGACCTCTCAATCCTGGCTCCCCTGGGGAAAAGTGATCACGCCGTCTTATCATTCAGCTTTGTCAGCAAAACGGAGCTACGATATCCTACTAGCAACAAGCGCTGGAACTTCAAACGGTTGAA
Organism: Schistosoma mansoni; assembly: GCF_000237925.1. NCBI lineage: Eukaryota > Metazoa > Platyhelminthes > Trematoda > Strigeidida > Schistosomatidae > Schistosoma > Schistosoma mansoni. Next base: position 50,668,424 of record NC_031495.1, read on the forward strand.
TGTGTTAGCTTTACAGGACTATCTACAACAGGTGGATTGGGATGTTCACCCTCAACTTGAAGTGGATGCTCATTGGAATTTTTTACTGCACACGATCTTATGTGCTACTGAGCATTCAGTTCCTCAAATGGTCCCAAAAAGCTACAAACAACCTACAATCATCAAGAACCGCACTCGTCGTTTGCTAAGTTGCAAAAGGCACTTTTGGGCCGAATATAAACGAACCGACAATAACGACGCATACAGGCAATATAAACGCATAAGGAACATATGTTCAAAGGCAATAAGAGAAGACAGGCTTCAGTTCCAGACCAAGCTTATCGATAAATTCGTCTCCAATCCGAAAAGCTTATTCAGTTACGCAGCTTCTCTTCGACAAGGCAAAACTGGAGTTTCCCAACTGCTTGGTCCTAATGGTCCGACCAATAACGACGGTGATGCCGCTAACCTTTTGGCTGAACAATACTCCCAGACATTCCAGCTGACCCACATCAACTATACTGACGAAAGCTTCACCTGCACCTGTACAGGACTTTCCGAAGTGGGCCTGAGTGCTGACCTGGTGCTCCGTAAACTGCAGCACCTAAGAAAAGACACTTCTCCTGGTCCGGATATGGTTCATTCTGCTGTATTGAGGGAAGCAGCTTCAATCCTGACGACACCACTTAGCATGATGTTCACACACTCGCAAAGCAGAGGCGAACTACCGGAAATTTGGAAGCTGGCCCACATCACACCAATTTTCAAAGGAGGTCGACGCAGTGAACCCTCAAGCTACCGACCAGTGGCCCTTCTCTCCATACCTTCCAAAACTATGGAATCCCTAATATACGACGGTATACTAGAATACTTATCATCCTCAAAGTTCTTCTCACCTCAACAGCATGGTTTCAGAAAAGGTCATTCTTGTATGACCAACCTGCTGACTGCGGTGGATAGATGGGCAACCATCCTTGATCGCAAGGGGAAGGTTGGCGTCATCTACCTGAACTTCTCAAAAGCTTTTGATAGGGTCAACCACGTATGTCTTATCAAGAAGCTTAGACGATTGGGTATAAAACCCCCTTTGATTGACTGGCTCTCTTCATATTTAGAAAACCGACACTTTAAGGTCAGGGTTAACTTCACTCTCTCTCAGGCTATGGAATGTCCTAGTGGGGTCCCCCAGGGTTCAATACTAGGACCTCTTCTCTTCTTGATTTATATTAACGATCTTCCTCAACAAGTTTCATCTGACTTATTGCTTTTTGCTGATGATGTGAAACTTTGGAGAGAGATACGTAATCATAATGATATACTAGTTCTTCAGGAGGATCTGACTCGACTTCAAAGTTGGGCAGACGACAACGGACTTACCTTCAACACTTCAAAGTGCAAGGTAGTCCATCTGAGACATGTTGCAGACTATAGTTATAACTTAGGTAACTCCCCTCTAGAAGTTTCCCAAGAAGAAAAAGATTTAGGAGTGTTGGTACCCTATGATCTGAAATCGTATGCGAACTGTGACAAAAACGCCTCTCAAGCAAACCTTGCACTGGTAACATTGAAGCGCATTTTTGGCCAGTTTGGTGGTAGAACCTTCCACATAATCGTCAACAGTTTTATTCGCCCCTATTTAGAGTACGGAAACATAGTATTTCCTCCCTCCCTCCAAAAGGATAAGGACACTCTGGAACGTATACAACGTCGAGCCACGAAATCAGTTCGGGGACTCAAATTCAACCCTTATGAAGAGTGCCTTCAATCACTTAACCTTTACCCGTTAGAGTACAGGCGTCTTAGAGGTGACCTTCTTATGACTTACAGTATCCTTAATACTTCTGGTAATCCCCTTAAACATCTTCTTAAGCTTAGTCATAACACTAACCTGGGAGGTAACACCCAGAAATTGGAGACCCTACATAGCAGAACAGACTGCAGACACAACTTCTACTCCGTTAGAGTTGTCAAGTGCTGGAATTCTCTGCCGACTGAGCTAGTCCAAGCAACCTCCCAGGAGTCCTTTAAGGGGAAACTTGACTTATTCCTAAGGACTAAGGATAACATATTATTATGATTTACCAAATTATTTTTTTCCCTCTATTATCGTTCATATACCTGGTTTTTTGCCTGGAGGTATTGGTGATCCACTGCTACTAGACACGGAAGCTCGTTAAGCGAAAGCTTCTTCTATTCCGTCCTCAACCATTTGAACCATTTTGAACCAAATAAATTAATGTTAAATGTGGCAATGTCAACAGTTTTCGTGCAAATAATTTATTTGGATCTCTTCCATCATCTTTTATAATACGTCAACCAATGACAAAATTAACAGACGATATGGATTCGTTGATGAAAAGAATTATGTTTCTCCTGCTAATCGTAGTTTTCTTAAACGTACAAGACAACATATTATCGATATACGTGACTAAATGTTTTCTGAAAAATTAAGGTCGTTAAAAAATATATTCAACTAATCTAAGCTGACCTACAAACACGATAACGATTTCTGGCTCCTCAAATATGAAATGGTTGTCTTTGTTTAGGCCTCCCAAGGTCGCTATTTGAAGGGCGGTTACTTCAATTGTCGTATCACCTAGTATCTCGTTAACACTGTGAAGATGAGTGAAGTACAGGTTCTCAAAGATGTAGCCACACGGCTTCGAATAAACTCAGTGAAAGCGACTGAAGCGGCAGGATCCGGGTAACTCTTTCTTATTTCAGTCATTGTACTTCAGACATCCTACTTCATGTGCATCTCTGGCTGAAATTATGTCTGTACTTTTCCTGAAGGAAATGCGCTACAAACCAGAATCACCTAGAAATCCTTCAAGTGATAGATTTGTATTATCCAAAGTAGGCAACTTCTCTTAAGTGATTTATTATAGGGTCATGCCGCTCCAATACTTTACGCAGCATGGGCTCAGGTCGGGTTGTTCCCTGAGTCAGAATTGCTTAATTTGCGCAAAATAGATTCGGATTTGGAAGGTCATCCAACTCCGGTAAGAGTTTTAATGTCTAACGCCTGTAGCGCTTGCCTTTTGTTGATGTTGCAACCGGTTCTCTTGGTCAAGGTGTCAGCATTGCTGCTGGGATGGCGTACGTCGGAAAATATATTGACAAAGCAAGCTATAGAGTATACTGCGTGGTTGGAGATGGGGAATCGACTGAAGGGAGTATCTGGGAAGCATTAGCCTTCTCATCATTTTACAAACTGGATAATCTTGTTATAATATTCGACGTTAATCGCCTTGGACAAAGTCAGCCGACACAACTGCAACACCATTTAGAAGCTTATCGACTACGGACTGAAGCATTTGGGTATGATTTCAGTTGCTCCATTAATTTTTAGCCTTGTCCATTCTTTAAGATCTTGTTTTCAGTATTGTAAAAAATCCCATATTTAGTAAGTAGATAACGAACCTTGCGAATACTATGTTGGACTAGGCGTTCGGTGTTCTAAGGATTAGTTACACTAGTAGAATACTTCATAACATTATCTCAGGGGATGTGAAGAGGTATAAACTTAAATGGTAAAAAGTTATCCCATTGTGCTTGGTTTAACAGCGGATTCAGAACTAGATCGACCAGATTTTTCTGAATAGCTTTGGGTTGCAGTTTAGCTGTATTATATGCATCATATAAAATATGGCAGTTCTGCATGTTCTTTTCGTACGAATCTAAATACTAGAAGAGTATTTATGCCCAAATATCTTTTCGGTTCGTTTGTCTATTTCATGTAAAGTAATGAACTTTCCAAGCACTAACTTCAATTTATACAGTATTGCCCCTAAAATGATTTCGTATGTATCCAATATCTATCCAGTGTAATGAACTTTTCGAGTTCCGGCGAATTGCTAGGATTCCCACCCATCACTTTATCTGGTTGGAGGTTGGTTATATTGTCTAAACATAGAATACAAAGGTGTGATCGCTTTGTCAATAGAGGTAGGTAATAAATGTCACAGTTGTATTAAAAACTACTTTCGCGTTCCAAATGAAATTATTTTGCTTTCGTGATACAATACTAAAAAAGTATTTTTATTGGCATTACTGCATGGAGTGAACTATCTTGCAATAGTCAATCAGAATACATTCATGGTTTCAAAATGGAACGCCTAATACTTTTCACTGTAAAATCGTTCGAAAAATTACCATAGGAGCATAAAGAATTTCGACTAAACTGTCTCCAATCAACGTAAACCATACTGCAGTAAATACATCGCAAGTAAACAGCAATGCATCAAATTCATGCAAAAGCCATGCTTGTAAGTAAACTGTCCTACAGTAAACTTAAGCTAAAATGTTTTTAGTGCTACCCAAGCTGATGATGAGAAATAATTCTAGGTTAACTCGATCACCACATCCTAGATGTGAGTGTTAATACTAATCGGTCCCCTAGACCGAAATGTGTCTGGTCCTACGTTGTAGCTGACTGACTGAGACCGAAATAGGTGGCACGGGGTTCATGCCTGTAGGTTGGTAATCGGAAGTCGAACGTCTCAACCACCAGACCACCACTCTAAATAAAAGTTTGACTACTCTACTTGAAGCTAAACGTTTAGTAGGAACTAATGATAACACTCAGTCGCTGAAAGCGATGTTTGTAGAACAGGGTTAAAGCCTGAAATTTGACATTTAGAAGCCGCAGCCGAAACTGAAGTAGCCTAGTGAGTAATTGCTAACGAGTCCTTTTAGCCTAACAATCATTAATGTTCACAAGAAATATTGCACATGCCGTAGTAAATATAACTGTTTTCGTTACTGATTTCCTACCTGAAGATATATAAATGAATTCATGTTTTCTTCCATATCATCTCTAATATTTAAAGAATGTAACTTCAATGTATGGTCAAACCATACTGCTTTCTGGGCCTATAACTTATTTTAACCAGTAAATCTTGATCAGCAGTAGTTATAGTAAATAAATTGCTCTCTGGTGGCTAGATTGCTTTGTTTGGTGTTTTGTCGCGTATATCCTAATGTTCAGTAATTGTATTTAGTTTCATACTGAGGTGGGTAAATTTTACTAACATTTTTATGTTCAAAAGAATCTATATATTATGTCCTAATTACTAAAGGTAAAGTATTTTTTAATGATCACTTTAGGTGTCATTCTATAGTGGTAGATGGTCATAACATTGAGGAGTTACTTAAAGCATTTTCATGTGCTCGTACGGTCAAAAATAAACCTGTTGCTTTAATTTGTAAAACGTACAAAGGTCAAGATTTCCCTGGTATTGCTGATCAGGAGAATTGGCATGGTAAACCCCTTGGAGTTAAGGCGAAGGAAGTTTTGGATTACCTCAATGCTCAATTAAGCAATACTTCAGTTGGTAGTTATTCTCTACCTTCAAAACCGCTGGATGATTGCAGCGAACTAAAATTAGTGGGTACTATCAAGCTGCCGTCCGCCCCACAATATAAAATCGGAGATATGGTAATTCATCAAAAATGCTTTTATATATATATATATATTACTTGGTTATGTGCTTACTGCATAGTTCAGTTTTCTCAAACCATTTACAATCTTAAATCATTTTGTGGTTACTTTTGTTGAGGTATTTACATTCATATGTATCCGCTTTATGTTTACTTACCATTAGGTAGCTACTCGACTCGCCTATGGCACAGCTCTCTCTCGTATTGGTCAAACTTGTGACCGAGTTATTGGTCTCGATGGTGATACTAAAAATTCAACTTTTAGTATTAAACTTAGAGATGTTAAACCAGATCAATTCGTCGAGTGTTTCATCGCAGAGCAAAATTTAGTTGGTGTAGCTATTGGTTGCGCTACACGTGGGCGAACCATTCCATTTGTCAGTACTTTTGCCGCCTTCCTTACTCGGTCTTTCGACCAAATACGCATGGGTGCAATTTCTCAGACCAACTGTAATTTCGCTGGTTCACATGTCGGAGTCAGCATTGGTGAGTTCACTGTATAAAATGGTTGAATAGTAAGATATCAAAGTTTGTTTAGTAATATCACTTCTTTTCAGTCGCTTCATAATTGTGCATCATATTTGTGTGTGGGCTGCGATACTATACTGGTACCGAAACCGAAGTGGGTAGTTTTTTGGAAAGAGCTCAAACTGTTGATCTAAGGGTTTGATCGACCTGAGATGCAGTGTCATGTCAAGCGGTTACCGGAATGAATTTGCACTCCATTTATCTGCCAGGATCTTTCAGCCCATGCCCACCATTGGTCTAGAATCATAGTTCTCCACCTCCCCTAGGTTTAGCTTCCGCAGTGGTTTATTGGTTAAAGCGTTTAACCTCCCCCTCCACTTTCTTCGATGTTTTCACCTGGTTAGCATCCGTACCCGTCACACTTGGAATGTGATTCATATCTCAGTACCTAATAAATTAGTTTTTTAGCTTTCTTCTCTGCCTGTCTAGTTAAAGCTCATGATATCCGTTTTTCATCACACTTCCGTATGAACAGCTATCACGTGAAGGTAATCATTGGGACGGCACCGATGACGAAATCGTTGGTATCACCGTCTTAAAGCACCAACTCCGGTGAATTGGTTATATTATATGAATGTCATCCCAGAGACTCCCACTTTTCCCACTAATTGCCATTTCAAAGACTTCATGGAAAAGGAAAGAGATGGTCGGTTTATGAAAATGCTGTAACATGAAAAATTGCTTTGTAAGTCTGTGACTTGTCGGCTCATCACGGGTCCCTTTCTTGGGTCCTAGTGATGGTGCATTTCGAACTTCAGCTGAGGTCGGGCGACCTACTTCAATGTTTCGCTAAGGGTGTTTGGAAATAGTGGGTAGCTGTAGAATAGCTGAAGGCCAACCGGAATTCTCCTTAAAGTGTTACATCCATCATTCTAAACGTCCGAGCTGAGAGCATAAAAGAGTGTCGTCCTTTTCCGAGATCTCACACTTGTCTTAATTCCGGTTTCTTGTGTTAAGCTGAGAAGTTGTCTGGTGTTACTCACAGCCTGTGCTTTTCCCATCTCTTTTGCTTTCACTAGTCTACCACCACTCACGGTCGTTCCTTAAACTTTTGGCTAACCTAGATCTGATTTGTTTTCGCTCTTTATCGTGTTTATGAGAATCTATCAGCATAAAAGTTGTCGCAGAAATCTATTGGTTTTTCGTGACCCTTTGGTTCAAATCACTAGCAAATGTCACTGCTGTTTCCACAGCTGTTTGTCTATTTTCCGAAGCAATATCTGGGTCGGTCTCGTTTACAAAACTGCTTAAATGTAACCTCAGTTGTTCCTGGAATTTACATTTGGCTTTCTCGTCCTCCAGTTCAATCCTAATGGGTCTTCTTATTGTAGTTTTTCTGCGTCCAATGTGAAGCAAGAAAGTGCGTGCTCGTATTAGAGCATGATCAGAGTCTAAACATGTATTGCAGAACCGGTGATAGTCTTCTATCGAACCTCTCTAACGATGACTGATGGCAATATGATCTTTTTGAGTCCATCGTTGGTTTGGTGCAGGGAGTCGCCGTGTTAGACGATGTCTCTCCTTATGCTTATAATTAGTGTTTGCTGAAAATAAACGATTGTCTGAGCAAAGTTGCAATAGACGGCCACCATTATCTGTTCTCTGAGCAGGGATACTAAAATACTCACCTAAATGTCTTTTTGTTTGGTTTAAGCCATCTACTTGGGTATTATCGTCACCTGCAACGAGTACTATATCTGAGTGTTTAGCCTTTTGAAGAATTTCAGAAAGCTTTTTGTAACAGTCATCTTTCACTTTATCCAGACTGCAGTCAATGGGAGCGTAGGCAGAAACGATGAAAAGGCAAGTGCATATGTTCCTATTTTGAGTTCTTACGGACGACTGTTCACAGAGACCCACTTTAATAGTGCTTGTTCTGCCCTCGTACTAGGTGCTATGCCTACACCTGCAATTCCATGAGATCTAGCCATCGGGTCGCCAGATACACTGAAGGTGTATTTCGTCGGCTCTACGTTTTGACGAGGTGAGATCAAATGAATGACCACACTGGGATCTTGTATGTATGTTTCGGAGACACAGCATACATCAATGGTACGAGATTCTAGGGTTTTAACCCAGGAGGCCTGTTGGCCGATTTGACATTGGATGCGTACGCTGAAGGCTCCAATGTGTAGTTTGGAGAGAGGTTTCAGTATACCTGAGACAGTGTTTTGCTCACTAGAATCGTTGGCCATAGTGACACTTGAGGAGAAAGCCGAAAGAGGGAGTTTAGTGTTGAAAGTCTATGTTGGAGGAATAGTAGGGATTCAAGAGGAAGATTGGTTATGAATACAATGATCTTGAGTGCTGTTATAGGTATGAGGGCAGTTATTACTTCCCGGTTGCCCACACCGTGGAAGGGTTCTTCTAGAGATGCTTGAAAAGGAAATTGGATTAAAGTTGGTCCTAGTTACCTGAGAACGTGACCACAGTGCCCAAAGGACAACTGCTTGAGGTCGGTCACACACGACCTTTTTGTGGGTAATCCTTGTGTTAACTCCTTACTTGTTGGGACCTTACCGCCGGTGACGGATATCCGTGGGATAAGGCGAGGTGTGTATTTTTAGAGTCGACCTTTTCTAACCCCACCCCTCCTTGTGGGAAGGCAGCATCGCTGTTATACTGGTTGTCAGAAGGAAATACCTTACCACCGCCACACCTCCGTACAGTCAGAAGTACGATTTCGCTTTCGGACATTGGGTTTGCTGCTTTTAGTCTTACCATTCTTCAACTGACCTGTCTAGCATGGCAGGACCTTTAGGAACGATTGTTCAGCTAGTTAAGCTCCGTTGGTTCATTACAATGAGCAAGCCTGACCATCACGTCGAGGTAGCAGCGACGGTCGGGATTTGACCCTTTATCTGACTCTAATTGAATCTTATGATATTATTGATGGGGTTATCGATTATGTAAGCTTCTTTGAGCCCGTTCGTCGAAAGTTCGGAGTGCAAAAGGTTACTGACTGACGTGATTCGCTAAGTTACCTTCGTCGTCGTCGGGCTCATCACTTTTAGTAGCCCTTTATCCAACTCCAATTGGATCGTAAGAATGATCGTCATCGAGTTATTGATGGCTTGTCGACTGACTCATCACGTTAGTGGCTCAATATCTGACTCCAGTTAGATCGTGTGATGATTATTGTTAAAATACACATACCGCTAACCCTCGTATGCAATCATCGACTTAAATCGCGTTAGTGAATAACGGAATTAAATAAGTCAAGTACGAGAATGAACTTCGAATATATATATATATATATATATATATATATATATATATATATATATCACAATCGTTGTTCTAGACAAACAATCAGGGAAACTAAGCTAAGTGGAACGGATCAGAGAAAACATGTGAGTCAACTTTATTTAACCAAGCCTGACTCAATATTTATAGTCAGACAAAAATAGGTTACAGACACATGGTGAATAGAGTAAGTAATTAACACGTAGATCATATGAAAAGGTCAGGGTTAATAAGCGAATAGATGACAGGGCAAGTACATGGCTTGAGAAGAATGAGTAGATTGACCTGTCCAGAGGCTAGAATAACCTATGTGGGCTTGAAATAGTACCAGCCCCTACAGTACTACTCTTTTCTGCTTACCAATCTATTTGTATGGCACTTTTGTTGGTGCCCCTCCATCCATATATGTTGTAGCTTCTGTGTTGCTTATGTCTGGCTGACCATTCTATCAGGATATGTGCCTTAAATAAATAAGTAGACGGGAAACCCAATAATAAATGTCATCCGATTTCAACAATAAGTAAATAAACCAACATGTAATGTTTATCTTAAGTACAATAAGTTAATGATAACTTGAATAAAACGCCTATTTCTGGTGATATGTGTTATCCTATTAGTAGTATAACTCCTTAAAGTATTTGAATCAAGTCCAATTGACTTGATCGCAGAATCTCTACCTGAGAAAATATACTGAGTAAAGGCTTATGCAACTTCTAATTTTATATGACGTTTTAACCATAGAATGTCGAACTTACAAACCCTCAGTCTAAACCTTTGTAAGTGAATGAAACGCACTGTTTTGATCACCCTTTTTCTCTGAAGCATTACTTACATTTGATGTATTCATCGAGTATGCAGTGCCAATTCTAGGTGAGGTGGTAGATGAACATTGTGAGTCAGCTGGTAAAAGTTGAAATCTGTATGGATTAGAATGATCAGTGTATTATGTGGGTCTTATTGTAGTTTATATGAAACCTATCGTACAAGTGTCGGATTAGTCTGATGAAACACGAAAGCAATACAGTGAGTTAGCATATTGTTATTTCCCGACAAGAATAATGAATGACAACTGTTGGGATCTTTTTATGGACTAATACTATACATATATTTTTATTGTATAATTAATTGTTGAATAACTAAACTATGTATATTCATATTCTTATCATAAACTTTATCTTGACCTACAGACTATTATTATACGATTCACCATTCTTAAGTTATGCCCCATTTGTTAATCACAGTCTCCCACACTCACAGCCACTTTCGGTTGGATCTTGTACAAATGTTATTTTTTATTTTATGGTACGATGTGGTCTGTTTGGTTTGTGTGTAAACCCAGTATGTTTAAAATATATGATTCATATCGTGGAGGCTGAGATTGGTGTTCTGGACTCGAAAGGCAGGACCAGGCAGCCAGAAGGACTGATAAGAATTCTAGACTGCTCGTACGGGTTTTATGCGTCATTGGTTCGGTCGATAAGTGACTGTTCTCTAATTGACGGTATCATTACGTTATATATTAATAGGGAACAAGGTGACAAGTTATAACACTTATTAAGAGTCACTCCTTTTTTAAATTATATAGTCAGGTCCAAACTTTTTAAATAAGTTCCTTGAGGCGCTATGTTCAACAATTCTAAGCTTTTATTGATGTGGTTGAAAGTCAGATGTAGGATTTTTAATACCTAGGGTAAATGGTGATTGGATTCGGTTAACATTCGTATCTTAACCACACTAATTAACAAAAGTTTACAAACCCGGCTTGTGCTGCTTACTTGTCACAATTCAAGACAATATCAATACATGCCATTCAAAGCTTGTTTCTTATATCACTTTTTGGATACATTTTTATGTTATGCTGTGTAGCAGTTATTTTAGTGGGTCAGGGTTATCTCCTTTTTCACCTGTCTAATATTTATAATTTTTTTTCTGAAATAGGTGAAGATGGGCCGAGTCAAATGGCTTTAGAAGATATGGCTATGTTTCGTTCTGTGATTGGCTCCACAGTGTTTTATCCATCAGATGCTGTGTCGACTGAACGAGCTGTTGAATTGGCAGCCAACACCGTGGGGATCTGTTATATAAGAACTGGACGTCCTAATCAACCTGTAATTTATTCTCCCGAGGAATGCTTTTGCATTGGTAAGGGAAAAGTAAGTGATCATTTAACTTATATCTGGTACTTTTAAATATTACATGTTTTTCAATCTTTCTTTGCTCCTTATTATAGACAAACTAGTAATTCGTCCAGGTGTTCGTAATTAACATATTCACACGTTTGTATTCTTGAAGTTATTTTTTAAATGCAAAAGTTAATTCGCTCCAAAAATAACTGCCAAAAATATCACTATTATTAATATTGTAGACAAAAGAGAGTTAATCAACTCGATTTGGCAATACATTTATCTTCACTTGTTTTTGAACCACATTCACTGTATAAAATTTACTTGGTACCAACATACAACAAAAAGTAGAAATACTCACAAAACTATTGACATGTATAAATATTTTCCTCTACAACATTAATACCACTACTTTTATTATATATTTCATCATTAGTTTATCAATTAAATCTAAACCGCACAAATCACTAAATCTATATATTTCCATAAAACCAGTAATCGTGATAATATTATAACCTATTCTATATAATGTGAACAAATCTCTCAATGTTTTTATAGTGCTTTACTTTAGATTTTATAGTATGAGAGTTATATAAACTGTTAGCAAACACCAGATAAATGTACATTATTTATAATGCTTACAATTGTTTATGGCTATCTTTCACTTCAATAGGTTGTTCGGACTTCAGGATCTGCTGGTGATCATTTAACTGTAGTTGGTGGTGGTATTACTTTAACTGAAGCCTTGAAAGCAGCCGATGTTCTTGCAACTGAAAATATTAATATTCGTGTCATTGATCCATTCACTATTAAGCCAATAGATGCAGAATTACTCGCAAAGGCTGTTAAAGAAACATGTAGCAAAGTACTGACAGTAGAAGATCATGCACCTGAAGGTAAGTAGTGCTTCAATTATTATGTAGTGATTAGATTAGCAAATTGTGGAGTTTCTGTTAACATTTTGTTTCACACATAGCTCCGTCTAACTGTTATGTCACATATATTTGTAGCATAACTGTATCCACAGACGTTTATGTAGATGATCGTAATCAGACAGACACTGTGAATTGTACTGTTTGCTTCAAGTTATTTACTAAGTAATTCATTCATCAATTTGGTTTTATTAGATTTACTTTTCCCTTAAAGTTGATACATTCTAAACAGTTTCACTCTGTAAGAAATCCCATAAATCATAATGTTCGGTGTTTCTTCAGAACATTTCGGTTGAGGTATTTGTGGTGGTATTTGATGTTTTAGGTTTTTATTAATTTAAAAATAGCCTTTATTCCACAACTGGTCACAAAGTTATTACATTACAGGACTACTTGGTACTTGTTAACTTGCAAGATTTTTCAATCATATGTATTTTTTATACTGACTTTATTCATATTTGAAACCTCAATTATTTGTCGTTATTGTTCAAGAGATTGAAACCTTATCTGAGGACATATTGTCTCCTGATCAGTAAATCTTTAATAGATCTAGTCATACAATTCAAAACTGTGCAATGCAATCGTTTTGGACGCTTCGTAGTAGAAACCTAAAATATTTTATTGTAAAATTCATGTTATTATTAAACAGCGTGAGAACTGGTTTCACACTTAGATTCTGAATGGCACGCGATTGAATGTTTTGTGTTTTTGTTACAGCAGCGTTATGTACATTTAAAAACACATGTACTTACACCTGTTACCTCTCGTATAAGAGCATAGGCCGCCCACCAGCATTCTCCATCGAACTCTGTCCTCGAAAATCCTTCCCAGTTGTTATTCATTCTTTTGGTGTATGCCTCCAATTCCCAGCTCAATGTGTTCCTTGGTCTTCCTCTTTTCCTTTTGCCTTCAGGATTCCAAGTTAGCGCTTGCCTCTTGATGCAGTTTGATGATTTCCGCAGTGTATGTCCTATCGACTTCCATTGTCTTTTCCTAATTTCCTCTTTAGCTGGAGGCTGGTTTGCTCTCTTCCACAGCAGTATCTGACCAATCAACATTGAGTCTCCTGCGTAGACAACTGTTTATGAAAACCTTTACTATTTTGGATGATGATTGTAGTAGTTCTTCATGTTTCAGCTCTGTACGTTCGTATTGAAGATTCTAACCTTGATGTTGACTGACAGTTGTTGTGAGTTCTGTGTATTCTTCAACTGTAGACATGCTGCCCTTGCTTTGCTAATCCTTGCATTAACATATGCATCAGATCCTCCTTGTTTATCGATGATGCTGCCCAGATATGTGAATATTTCCACCTGTTCCAGAGCCTCTCCATCATGTGTGATAGGGTTGATTTTCTCCGTGTTGTATTTGAGGATATTTCTTTTTCACTTGTGTAAGTTGAGGCCTACTGAATGTGTAAATAGAAATATGACCAGTCACGTCACGACTAGTCTAAATTGGAATATTTTTTCCCTATTACTTCTTCATTTATCTCGTAATTTTGCTGGCCGTTCGAAGTCCCACAATACTGTTATGACTTTTCTAATGTTACCCTAGATAAAACCGTCAAGAGTTTTATATAGGCTCTTATTTCTTCCTTAGTAAGTAAAATCGCTAATACTTAAATTTGATTTGTTTGTCACTGGAGTACTTAATTACTACATTCAAATTGCTGTTTTTTGTTATTTAGTGATTTGGCCGACTATGCATCGTCATATGTTGTTTTATCCATTTTCTTTATTTTTTGTCTTTGTGATATTTATTTACAGGAGGTATAGGAGATGCAGTTAGTGCAGCTCTGTCACAATGTGGCATAAAGCATACTGTTCAAAGATTAGCTATCAGAGAAGTGCCGCGTTCTGGGAAACCAGAAGAATTATTAGCCAAATATGGTATTGATGCCAATGCTATTGTTCGTGCTGTAAAATCATTACTTGGCAAACAATAAATGGTGCATAGTATTATCTTCCGTTTCAATACTTATTGTGATTCAATATTAGGTCAATTTTAATGGATTCAATTCTAATCAGTAATTCTTCACTTCATAACAATAAATATTATCATTGCGCTTTCAGTACACATTTGTCTTACCATGTGAATTTTTTTAACTGATTCCTGTTGTTTGTTGTCTGGTTAATTATCTAATTCTTTAACTTTATTTTGTAGTAATAAAAAATTCTTTCTGTTTTACTTGATATATGCAAATTAAAATAATTAAGATTTCAGTTATGGTAAAAATAAAACGTTAGGTTAGTTGTTTTTTTTTTAATTAGAACATATAAAACGAACCAATTTCTGTGGAATAATAAAGGCAGCAATTCAACTTGTTTAAATATTACAACAAAATTCATATTGACTGTTTAACTCATGCCACACACACTTTTTTACCGGAAAAGTCAGTCAGTCACAACGTAGAACTTCGTACGTACGTACACCAGTTCGAGTTGCCATACCATATTAGCACAGAGATGCAGTTGTCGATTCAAATCTCACAGTGGTAGACTTAGTAAGAGTATAAGCAGTAATCCGAATGATTAGGGTTTGAAGATGCTATTCAAGAAGTATAATCCAGTGAAATAAATATGGAAAGAGAAAAAAATAGACATGAAGAATTCAGAAGACTAGACTTTTGGAGAACACAAAGAGTGGATGCACCTTTGCTATTGCAAACGATTTTGAGCCATGTCATTCAAAGTCTCTAACCATCGGTTGTTATTGTCTCGCGGACCCCAACCAGGTAGTCTACACCTACCGACATGGCTCAGTCCACTTGTCAGTGACTTCATGGATTCGTGCCATGTTTTGATCTGGCCGCTCTTTAGCTTTCTTCCAACCTACTCCTACACCATAAAGCATTGCACGTCGGTGGTTGGGCATACGTAACACATGTCCCAACCATCTCAACTGATGAAGTTTCACTACTTCATCAAACGATTTGCCGTCATTACCTAGTACCCGTTTCCTAACAATTGCATTACCTACCTGGTGATCCCAGGATATACGAGCAATGCTTCGAAGACACCTATGATCGAATACTAGCAGCCTACGAATATCCTGTACTCTTACTGGCCATGTTTCACAGCAATAAAGTAGGACGGAACGAACTGCTGCACAGTAAACCCGTCCTTTGGTTGTTAGATGGATATCTCGCCTACTCCATAAATGACGCAAGTTGGCAAATGCTAGACGAGCCTTCTGTATCCGTGCTGAGATCTCGTCACACACCAGACCACAAGGGCTGATGAGACTCCCGAGATAAATGACCACCAGGGAAAACTTGGTGGTCTAGCTTGAATTGACTCACGCTTTCAACTATGAAGATGTTAATTATATTCGTAGTCAGAATTTCAATGTCAATAACACTATATGTAAGCAAACATGGGTTTTGGAAATCAAGGCAAAGTTGAATATGTGTAGAATGTAATACTGACATATGAAAAGCTTTCAATTCTGAATAGAAATTGTTTGCTTCGTAGAATATATGTTTATTTCACGAAATAAATGCTTGATTGTATTTGGATTTTTTCACTAAATTAATTTACCAGTATATTTTCATTTAACAAATGATCTGTTTCGATATACATAACCTTAGATGAGAAAAAACACCGAAAATGAGTAAAGAGGGGTTTGATTTTACTCCAGTAATATTTATTACTATCAAGTTGATGTGATGGAATGTAGCACTAATTATCTTAATAAGAGATATAATTCTAGACTTTAAGTATTTAATAAAATATATTTGAAGTAATTAGTCTCTATGATAAATTTTTATAGTGTAATAATAAGACGAAGATTACCAAAACTATGTAATGTATATATTTGCTCGATACATTTCGAAGAATCTGATCACATATATGCTTGTTAAGAACATTTATATATAAGAATAAAAGGTCAACTAGACTAGAAATGAGAGCTATTCAAAACAGTTTGTTCTCACCTAAAATCTACTCTGGTGACATTAGCTTACTATCCAGAGTGATGAAGTATCAAATTGTTTCTCATATTATTTTCTTTATTTAAAAAAATATTTGAGGTATGTGAACAGTGATATTTTCAATCATGAACCAGATACATAAGTTAATATAAAGTGAAATTCCTTTGTGAATTGAATCAAATCTTGATTTGAAAATTTTACGATTAGCTGAGATTTCATATTGTATATAATAATAATATAATCTCAGCTAATCATAAAATGTGGAACTGCACATTCTTATTACATAGTCTCAGCAACTATTTCAAATGTTATATGTTAAAAGTGGTTAATCTTTCCATCTGTCACGGCATAATTACTTCAAAATTGTGTCGTTTGTACATTAGAAAGGTCATTCGATAAAGGTCAGAATGATTCGTTGTAAGATATCACGTTATTATCAATATAATATTAATAAATTAAATGGTATACATAAAATATGTAGAACGAGAATTTCGTCTCGTCAATGGAGAAAATAATAACAATGATGATAATAACTTATTGTGAGCATAATATGCATTAGGAGGTGTGTGTTAAGGTAATCGGAGTTTTCAACCTCACGTATGGTGAAGTTCAGACATTCCGACGAATATACAATTTAGTCGAGTGTTGTGCTCAGCTTTAAATTAATAAACATTTTATTTAATTTTTTTACTAAAAATACAACCAGTTATAATAATTATAATATTAATACATTTCATAGCAAATGATTTAGATTAGTTTGGCTCATTTATATGTAAACTTTAATTATTCGGTGATTGAGAGATATTAATCAGATTGATGATATTCAAAATTTTTCTACACTGCAAAATTACTTGACGGAGGTGTTCATTTGTAAATTGAATACACGTATCTCGATTTACATAAATATAACAAATAATGTATAACATGTGAAATTGTTTCTATGTAATCTGATATGGACGAAGTTTACAAACAATTAAAGAACGCGGTATTCTGTTAGAGCTGAAATTCATTACCATTTCGCAAGGCTTATGAGAGGATATTGACGTTGGACAAATTGAAAAATTAAATCTTAACTAGCACCACGTTCAATATGTAGCTCCTACCATGACGAGGTGGTCTGGCTTGCCACCAAATGCCCTGGTACTGCCGATAGTGGCGAGAGTCCACTTGCCCTCTCACAATGCTCTCACTTGGCCACGCGTGTATAGCCTCTGCCAGCGAACTATTACTCACTGCCTTCTCGTGGCGGGGGTGTTGTTTACGAAATTGAGGAAACAAAAAACGAATGTCCGGCGCTTTAACCGGGTTGGTGGACATGGCGAGTCCACCTAGGGGAGTTGGAAAACCCTGATTCCAAACCAATGGTGCACATGGGCTGGCTCCAGTATCCTGAAGGAACAAATGTCGTATGAATCAATCGTTGGTCACCGGGTACCATGGGACAACATCTCACGATGCTCCACTGCCTTGTGGATCAGACCTTTAGGTCAAAACCTCCGAGTGTGGCCCTCTAAGAAAACCACCTGCTTCAGTCTGGGCACCTGGGCAGTATCACAGCCCTCACACAAATCAAATGAGATTTGTGCGAAGCATATATATCTGGTGCCCCTTTGTATCAATATTTGTATGTTCAAATAAATAAAATATTGGTTGAACTGGACATGCGAAGAGGCTAAACAAAGAAAAATTTGAGTAAAAATACATTGAAGAAGTATTGAACTTAATCAAACAGATTACACAAAAAGTAGCAGTGATTTGAACTATAAGTTTGCCAATCATTTTTATTTATTATGTTTACTCTTATGATAGTGTGATAGATTATTATGAACTAAGAAATCAGACTTTTAGATTATGCGTAATGTTTTTGCACTTTAGCATTGTCGCATTTACATTTTTAAATAACGAACGGGATTGGTGAATCAAGGAAATTTCAGATGGATTTGAATTTGGATTGAAATTGAAAACGTGTGTTTTAGAATATAAAATTATTTTTAATAAAAGTCAGTTGATAAAACGTCTGCTGAAAATCATTACGGTAGCCCTCTTCAGGAGAAAATTCTTAGCGACGAAATTCATTAACTCATTCATCAGATATTTGGCTACAAGCCAAACATGAAAAGTGAGGGTTATTGATACTACTCAGTTGCCTAAACCAAAGTAGATGGCGAGGAATTCGAACTTAAGACCTACTAATTAAAAGTCAAACGTCTTGACTACCAAGTTGCTACTCTACAAAAGTGCCTTTTGCCCCTGAATGAGCTTGAATACACAACCGTCCGGTCAACAGAAGAACGCATTAATCTATTGAGTCAATGATGAAGTGAGATGTTATAATTGTTTAGAAGATAATAATTATATAAGAACTATTAGTGAAACGGCCTAATTAAAAAGGACTCTAAAAGTGAGAGACACTACTTTCTAATTCAATAATTGTTAGTCATTTCAACTAGATTGAATAAACAAAAAAGAAACATAAATTAGTGAAAGTACAATCCACAGTTGTTATAGCAACTATTCTACAATCGATTTCGAATATGGTCAAGCCTTTTTATTAACTTAACATACATCGTCATTTGGATAATAACAATTTGTATATTCGTTTTACTGTTATGACCACCAGAGCACATGACACTAGCCAAAATGTTGATTGCTTAAGTATCATTTGATGACTCATACTCCTCCCCATATATGTATACACGCAAATCCTATTATCAACTTCTTTTTTTGCTGTGCCCTTATTCAATTTGACTATAAATTGCCTATGTAATTGCTTGCTCTCTCACTCCTAGCTGCTCGCTGATATCAGCTCACGTGCTTGTAACCTTCTGGCCTCAGTCGTTTGTCAATAAATTGTAGTTGCCGCTTCTCTTTGCCTTCTGATTTTACGAAACGTTAGGATTGGTATTACAACGGTTATCGAGGTGATCGATTAACGAAGCACGGTATTACATTGTCTTTGGGTCATATTTATTGACAAACATTTCAACGCTTATCTTCACAATTCATTCGTAGGCATATTTTCATGCACATTTTAAAAATATCGTACAGATAAAAATGAAACTTTAAAGAAATAAGTCTTTAAGAATCCTAATACTATTTTACTGTCAAAATTGTGGTATACTCACTAGTAAAATAAGCAGTTAACTTTTTAAGAAAAAATCTGATCTGAAAACAATAGAAATAATAAAACCAGATAGATAAGCATCACTGCGAAAAGTATGTCTACGTACTGACCTTACTTGTTTATTGTGCTTGTGATAGATAATGACTAGTAGTAACAATGCAGATAAATTGTTTCGGTATTCATGTTCACTAATTGCTTGAAAAGGGTTTTCTTAGATGTGCGTTACGTAAAACAATAATTAAGTGAAATTCAATTGAAATAAATAATCTTTTGATGATTTATCGTGTCAACTAGTCTAAATGTTAATATTTTGTTAATTCAATGTAGTTATTCGTCTAAATAAGTAACCTTGTTAGTTATATTCAATTGGTTCTAGAAATGTTTTTTATTATCATAGATACGCCTTTTGACGAAGAGTTTATAGATTATTTTATTAAATTCACATCCGTTCTGATTTTTTTTTCAAGAATTGTTGTTTGGTGGAAAGGTGACATAATTGATTTTCTAAGAATTATGCTGCATGTTGTTTGTGCATAATTTTCACATGAACAGTTATGCCTTAATTGACTGTTTAATTATAAACGTTTTATATACGAAATCATTACTAATAGAGAAATTTTACAACAGCAGTTTATTAAGGGTAAAGAAATACACAGTTTATCTAACTACGACTTTTATTCCTATTGTTATGAAAAAAGCCTGTTGGGGGATGATTCGATTCTTAAAAACTATGACTATAGAAAGCATTGTGATACCTTGACGTCGTGGTCGGTCTTGCCTATCGTGACGACGCAGCCGAGCCATATCGGCTGGAACATATATTCCTGTAGGTTCTACCATGTTAAGCAGGTCGGTTGGAGAACGGTAAGACTAAAAGCAGCAACTCAAGGTCTGAGGGCAAAGTTGTACTGCTGACTGTAGAAAAGTGTGACAGCAATAAGGTGTTTCCCTCGGACAACCAGCATCTGCAACGATGCCGCCATCTCACAAGGAAGGGTGGGGTTAAGAAAGGTCAACCCTTAAAATGTCACGTCTCACCTTACCTCACGGATTTCCATCTCCGGCGGCAAAGCCCTTTGAAGAAAGGAGCTAACACGTCAAGGACCTCCCACAAAAAGGCTGTGCGCGACCAGCCTCAAGCAGTTTTCCCCTGAGCTCTGCGGTCACGCTTCCAGGTCTTTAAGTCCAACTTCCTTTTCAAGTCCCTCAAGAAATACCCTTCCACGGTGTGGGCACACGGGAAGTGATATTAGCCCTCATACCGGTAACTGCACATGAAACCAAGTTGATCACGTTCAAACCCTTCCTACACCCAATCACTCTCGTATCTCTACGTCTAACCCTTATCACCTCGCGCCGCTAGGGCAAACGATTCGAGTACACGGAGCGTACTCCTTGAATTATATCTTCAAACCATAAACTTTCGGATTACTGCTTATACTCTTACTAACTCTACCACTATCAGATTTGAATCGACACCTGAATCTCTGTGCTAATGTGGTATGGCAACTCAAACTGATCTACGTATTTACGAATTTCTACGTTGTGACTGATGTAGTTGTATGTTAGTTGATATTAAATTTAAGAGTAGTGGAGCTAGTTTTCTGTTGTTACTATGTCCTTTCGGATTAAAGTCAACGTTTTAACTAAATATTAAATAAAAGGTTTATTAATTTAAAGCTGAGCACAACACTCGACTAAACTGTATATTCGTCGGAATGTCTGAACTTCACCATACGTGAGGTTGAGAGCTCTCCTAATGCATATTATGCTCACAATAAGTTATCATCATCATTGTTATTATTTTCTCCATTGACGAGACGAAATTCTCGTTCTACATATTTTATGTATACCATTTAATTTATTAATATTATATTGATAATAACGTGATATCTTACAACGAATCATTCTGACCTTTATCGAATGACCTTTCTAACTTACAAACGACACAATTTCGAAGTAATTATGCCGTGACAGATGGAAAGATTAACCACTTTTAACACATAACATTTGAAACAGTTGCTGAGACTGTACTATGTATGTGCAGTTCCAATTTATCAATAAATTATGCTGTCACTAGGATGGGGTTGGCTATAAACAGTAGTCTAGGCCCTATTCTTGCTGACATATTTTTATTCAACTGCCATTTAAGGATCATCAAGTACTGAATTAAAACAATAAACGACTAAAAGCAGCCCTTAAATCAAATTCCCTGGTTCGAGATTAGTACCAATGTGCACAACACTATGCTCAGTGACACAAACATAGATAATTATCCGTCATTAGTTATCTCCTAGTGCATACATCATTCTATATGTACATTTTAAAGTGTATAGATTGAAAGATTGGCATCTAATCGTTATGATAGCCATATTCCAAAAAAGCTTACGCAACCGAAGAGGAAATTATTTAGTAAATTCAATAACACGCAACCTGCTAGACACTAGACATAATGTGTATCTTTAATGAATGCGTTATTGAAATCCGCAGAAGCCACAACATTTACAATGCTTTAACCT
This sequence comes from Schistosoma mansoni, assembly GCF_000237925.1. Taxonomy (NCBI): domain Eukaryota; kingdom Metazoa; phylum Platyhelminthes; class Trematoda; order Strigeidida; family Schistosomatidae; genus Schistosoma; species Schistosoma mansoni. The sequence continues at coordinate 50,690,251 of NC_031495.1, forward strand.
GACCTTGTATACAAGAAGAGTCGGGAGTAAACATTCAAATGCCTTGGAAAAATTTTGACCACTTATTTTTTAAACTGAATGCGATCACAATTCGGTAAGTTGAACTCGTGTAAACTTTCAATTTCTAATAGTTCAGAAATATCATATCAACCAAGAAAATTGATATCAAAATTCTAGAACTAGAACCTTATGCAGTTATAAAAAGGTTTGCTCCGTCTTCTTATTGTTTTATCAAAATTTACAAAAAGACCATTCTTTTTAAAACGTTAATTATTAACTTCTTACAAACTATGCATAACTTATTCAATATCGATTGAAATTAGCACCATGCTCTTAATTGGAAATAATTAAACATACTAACTTCTATGTAGATGAAGAGAAATCAACGGAATACAATGAATTCGTTGTATTATCTAAATATTGTCGTTCTTGCTTTGTTTGGATTTCTGAAGTGAATAATCCCAGTTATATTTGTTATTTTTCAAATGAACTCATTGATCTTTGTTAACCTGATTCCAGAGTTATTACTACTGTTAATCGCAAACGATTACGGGTTTCCACACATAAACAATCGTTTACTATATTTTGAGCAGAATGCGGTGGTAGCTATCAGTGGAATCCACGATGTGCGTTGTATCCCATTCGGGACGCGTTAGCTGGATGTACCAGGTGTGAATGACGAGACGGCGTTTAAAGAAAAAGGTACTGGGTTCGAGTCCCGGAGTGAACATCAACTCTGGGATGCAGGTATATTCAGCTGACGAGTCTCAAAAAAGATGAAATGTGCGTCTTGGATTCCACTGTTATCCACCATCCATCTCTGCTTAAAATGCTTTTGATTTATTGGCAACATCGAGGCGATCCTCACAGGAAGCACAAATGCCAAAAGAGAATGATCAATTCCAGTCCTCGATATCAATGGGAAGATCCAAACCACCAATATATGAAGATTAAAATTGTTTACAATAGTCCCAATAATATTTACATGACATTCATTGTTATAGTTTGTCTACAGGGCTGCATGATTATTTAGCGATTAGAGCGTAAATTTAAATATTTATGAAAAATGGTTTAGAATGGTAATAATAAATGAAAATTTATGAACTTTGTTACACAAGTTTGTTTGTGTCAATAACTTACATCATCAGTACATAAGTAATGGTTATTACAATGGTAGGCGTACTATTTTACATACAGGGTTAGTTCATAATATCTACTATTATATGTATGCCAATTTTGTGAATTAAACCAAATAAAACAAAATAGACATAAATCACCACTCGCCAATTACTTGACATAGCATACCCCTAGTCGAAACATCGAAATCAATAAATAATACTAACTATTCAAGAATAGCTTAGAAAAGTAACTTCTATCAAACAGGATGAATTTATGAATCATTTGAGTAACAGATCATAGTGTTGTGAATGAGAACACGGGTGGGGACAATCGAATGTATTTGGACACAAATTATGGACTATCTCACTAGATTCTGATAACCATACAGCAAACAGTTAATTTGCCAAATAACAACCAATTGTCTCAATCTTCACTGTTTCTTCTGTAAATATCAACCCTTCTTCTCCCAGTTCACTGTTTGTGCGCTTCATTTCAGTTCTTTCCTTATCGGTCTTCTGCCAAAATATATTATATGTCTAACCATCACCATATACTACTTATATGGATATAAGTAGACCACACCACAATAGTCAAACAAAATGAATTTTTGAATCATCCGATCATAGTACATAAAACTCTGTATGCGACAACTTAATTCCACCCCATTATATGTCAAAGTGATAAGCATATTTTAATATATTTGTAAGTTATCTATGGTAATGTAATAACACGATGCGTAATTCTGAAGTTTGAGAAAAATTTAATTCAAATCATTAAGTATTTAATAATGACAGTATAAGTAAAAAGAAATATAAAAGGAAAATAATATTAAATGCAATCAGTTTGAGATTACAGAATGTTTCTGTTAGAAGAAAAACACATTCAGAAAAATCGATTTTGGTTGTCGATGAAAACGATAATTATAGTCATAATCATAGTAACGCATAAATGATACACACACACATGACTAAACGAGGAAAGAAAAGACAGGAAACAATCATTGTATTAAATTATGCAGCAGTTATGATAGCCTTGAATAATACAATATTCAATGAAATTTGATAATTTAGAGAGGCATTTCAAATTCGTATTTTTCTTCTTCAAACTCCTAAAAATAGGAAACCATAAATTGATGTTATGAATGAAAGATCTATGAAACTTTTGGATCATGATATAAAAAAATTATTTTTTGGCCTTGTACATTATTTCCCAGAACATAAATCGAACTTCTAGATTTAGTTATTGCCGTTTCAGTGAATTTTTTAACGTCACATATGACAAACCGTTCACTATGAATTCAATGAAGTACAACTATGATCAAAGGACTCAATATTAAAACACTAGTAAATTGAAATCCAGTCTTAATATAATAACCACTGTTATGTGATTATAATTTCATTTCTGTTGTAAATATTAAAAGTACTCATTCTATTGCAAGAAAAGTAGTTAGTTTTGAAGTATAATCAGTAATATGGAAGAGCTCCCTGTAAAGTTTGACCAACGATCATAGATGAAGTTTCTCGGTGAATTTTGTCTAATATTTGAACGACCAAAATGTTTACAGGACAGGTTTACTACTTACATAAATTATAGTAGTGTATTTTAAAAACGAAAATATCACTAACTATTTCAATCAACGAAGACCTTTTTCATTATAATTATTATTCCTTAGATTGGAAGCAAGGAAATGTATTCGATATAAATCTAATTATGTATCAGTGTGGAGTACTATTTTACAAAGAAGTTATTTTCCACCACCATGTTTACTATTTTATTGCTTTCATTAATTACCAGGCTACAGGTATCAAAAAACAAACGACAGAGATAAATTAACGATTAAACCACGATATTATGCTTAGTTGGAATTTCATCGACGTAACTCTTGAACTTGTAAGTTAACCCGAAAAATACATAAAAATTAGGCACCGGCAACAGCTTAATTTCATAGGAGAGAGTAGATGATAAATAAATTTGAATGAAATGCAATAACTAATATCTAGATTCTAGAATTCCACTTTGAGACTCCATTGGTCGACTTGATGATTTCTAAGCTATCCAAATAAACAAAAATACTAGACCATATTCTAAATACTTCAGTGCATTTATTCCAAACAAGATTATAAATACAGACACATTTTTTGGCTTACAAAGAGCTCCAATTTAAGTTGTTTTGAATAATTTCAATAGAAATACTTGATTCTCTAATGGCTTCTTGTATTATCTGATCCACTGAGATTTAAATCTTATTACAACGATCACATGTATTCCCTCATCTTTGTCAAGTGATCATACAGTCAGTGATTGTTTTCGTGTTTTTCAGTTGATAGTCCATTATAAGACTTGGTTGTTGGTGTAAATAAATTACCAAATACATAAACCCAAACTTATACTCACTGAAATAACGCTGATTGACTTATATCACGGTTAGACTATAACTTATGAATGACCTTTAGGCAATGCTAAGGCGACCTTGAAGGGATTTATCTCTTTACTACGGACGATAGAGGATTATGAATTACTGAGAGGAATAAGGATTTAGAATTAAAGGTTATGATAAGGGATTGGAAATAGAATTTTCATCACGAACTGACATTAGTTATAATTCCAAAATGTTATTTAGCCATATGGATGAAGGAATTTTGTGCCAAAATTTAAGACTTGCCATCTTAAACCTGTTTAGTTCGTTCATAAATTATAGTCTCGTCTGTCATCGGTTTTAGTATGTATCTAATCCCTAAACGAATGTAATGCCAAACCCTCATGGTAGTTATAAATCATCATAAAACACGAATTTGTCAACAGTGTTGTTATTCATAGTATTACTAAGTAAGCAAAAGTGATGGATAGGTGTTATTTCAAAGGTTTCAGTTTCGAGAAAAAAGTAAATGCGATCTTCGTGATAATTCTTCCTCCTAATGTATTAACCAGATTTTTTACATCACAAATCGAAAATTCAATGCTCAAAATTAAGATAAATTTCATATCTAAGGGTTTAAATGAGAAAAAAAGACTCAATTACCTCCCAGTTAGCGACAAAATTATTTCCTTTATTGTTTTGCAAATTTTGCACTTCACTAGAGTTTCCTGAACCATTTTCAATTTGACTTTTGAGTTCAAGAAGTTCTTGTTGTGCATTCAATAGTTCAGCTGCAAGTGCATCACGTCTAGGCAAATATCAACAAAAAATGTACAAGTAAAATACAGAAAATAACTAGATAATAAAAAAGGAATTATTCCCTTGATTTCGAATACACATAAGAGAAACAGCTATAATTAAATAATCCTATCCATCAATGACTGAGTTTATTTACTTTCTCTGAAAAAGAAACATCTGCAAATAAAGAACATTATTTCGTATATAAGTTGTTTGATTACTGGTTCAGGTTAATATACTAGTACATTTAACATAAATTATTGGGAAAGCTGCAACAAAAAATCAGATTCGTGTTCATTGTTATTTACTAGAACATCGATATTTGTGAACACTTCGATATAATAACCATGTTTAATTGTGAACAAATATAACTCTTATTAGGATTACTTACTCTGAACGAACAAGTTGACATTCCATTTCATAATTAGCAAGTGGAATATCCTGCACATTAGTTGAACTGGACATGCGAAGAGGCTAAACAAAGAAAAATTTGAGTAAAAATACATTGAAGAAGTATTGAACTTAATCAAACAGATTACACAAAAAGTAGCAGTGATTTGAACTATAAGTTTGCCAATCATTTTTATTTATTATGTTTACTCTTATGATAGTGTGATAGATTATTATGAACTAAGAAATCAGATTTTTAGATTATGCGTAATGTTTTTGCACTTTAGCATTGTCGCATTTACATTTTTAAATAACGAACGGGATTGTTGAATCAAGGAGATGATATCAGCCCTCATATCCGTAACAACACACGACACCAAGTTGGTCACATTCAAATCCTTCCTACACCTTCTAATAACTCTCTTATCTCCAAGACTAACCCTTCTCACTCGAAATGTGAAATGTTACTTCACGAATGAGTTTCATCGACACCTGAACTAACGATAGGGAGTGAAGTAGTTGAGCGTGTCGACCGCTTCACTTATCTCGGGAGTCTCATCAGCCCTTGTGGTCTGGTGTGTGACGAGATCTCAGCACGGATACAGAAGGCTCGTCTAGCATTTGCCAACTTGCGTCATTTATGGAGTAGGCGAGATATCCATCTACCAGCCAAAGGAAGGGTTTACTGCGCATTAGTTCGTTCCGTCCTACTTTATTGCTGTGAAACATGGCCAGTAATCCATGAATTCACTGACAAGTGGACTGAGCCATGTCGGTAGGTGTAGACTACCTGGTTGGGGTCCGCGAGACAATAACAACCGATGGTTAGAGACTTTGAATGACATGGCTCAAAATCGTTTGCAATAGCAAAGGTGCATCCACTCTTTGTGTTCTCCAAAAGTCTAGTCTTCTGAATTCTTCATGTCTATTTTTTTCTCTTTCCATATTCATTTCACTGGATTACACTTCTTGAATAGCATCTTCAAACCCTAATCATTCGGATTACTGCTTATACTCTTACTAAGTCTACCACTGTGAGATTTGAATCGACAACTGCATCTCTGTGCTAATATGGTATGGCAACTCGAACTGATGTACGTATTACGAATTTCTACGTTGTGACTGACTGACATTGTGATATAAAACATTCATAGAAAAACTGCGTAACATGTCATCACTTACAAAATCTGGTTAGCATCATCATTTTACTAAACAGAAGTAACAATAACTCATGAAACAAAGATCGATCATAGTATTTTCAACAATATTATTTATTTAGACACTATATTTAATCATTTAACCAAGTGTTATTATTATTATCATTATTATAAAGTATAGAATGGATGTGGCCTTAATTTTTGTAACTTATAAAATTAACAGAGTAGGAAAAATATAATATTACTGAAAAAAGGGATGTATTGTGCAATCATACTTGAATTACTTACTTCAACTGTTTTTGCTTTACTTCCATCTGATGTTACTGTGTCTTTAGATTGGCTAGATGATGTAGGCTGTTCTGGAATCTCAATCCTCAAATCTTTCAGCAGTCCACGTAAATCAGTTAATACAGAACGTAATGAGCCCAAGCGAAAATCCATTTCAACCATTGCCAATTCATCAGGAGTATGCGTACCAACTTTACTACAAGATTCTTGTTTCGTTCCAGTGAAAGCATATAATTCAACACACATTTGGTTAATCTGCTGATAAATCTGAAATTAGTTTTTGGAAAAATCGTTGAATAACAAACTGTAGTCCGATTTTTAAATGGGCGGCTACGCGCCAAAATGTCTTAGAACGAAGTTATCACAATACGAACTAAATGGACTGTTCTGTAAATTTAAAATGCAAAATCTTAAACACGGACGTACCCCTAAAAAATAGATTTTTCCAGAAAGTCAAATGATGGTTCCCTAACAGTATAAATGAAGGTTACTAACATTGGGAACATATTACTCGAAAGGAAAAACAAAAGCTTATCGCAAACTGAAATTTCATATGAAGAGATCGTTCTGCATGAAAATAAAAGATTCACAATGACTGAGTTCAGAAAATGCAGAACCAACCGAAACCGATTATCAAAATTTACTGACTAACGAGTTATACTGCGAACATTTTATGAGAACTGACAATACTTTTCAAATGAGACTTTACGTTATTTGGTTATTTGCATTTAAGTTTAAACAGGAAATCACTTTTTAAGGAAAATGTTGGAACAAAATATTACGAACAACTTTCATGTGTTACCTACTTTGCATTAAAGTGAATATCTTAAATGTAGAACCGATTATCTAAATTTGGTCTCATTAATTTTTTTATTTCGGTAAATTTACAAATTTTAGAGCAAGAGACTATAGTTGAACATACTTCAAACAGTGCAACATCAACAGTTTTTAGTGTTAAGGACATATGAAAAATGGGAAATATTAATAAAGCATCAATAAAGTTTTTCTGCAAACAACGAAATGCATTTAGACGAAACCTACTTCCGTTACTTCCGACCTCAGCTCGTTTATAAATGTTTCCTTCGTATTCACATTAGAAGATTCTAATGAGATATTATGTGAATCAGACGGTAAAGAACTATCTGGAAGAATATCTTGATCAAAACATGATAAGTAAGCCATGTATGCATCGTCATCCATTTCAAACTCCACATTATCATCATCCTCCAGAGTAAATGGCAAACAATTATGATTCTGAAAGATCAATGCAATATAATGTGTATTTTTTTCAAAGCTATTACATAAAACAATGAAAAGACTAACTTTCCTCATCTCTTAAATAATATTTGTCCTAATAAATCACTTGTAAAACTTGAAAACTAAAATCAATACTGTTTCAGAAAAACGTCTATTGTTCATAAAATTAAGGAAAACTGATAGATCCATCAACTTACTAACCGAAAAAGTAAGAAATCCCAGTCATGTGTATAATTTTAAAATAAAGATTTTATCAGAAGTTTAAGAAAACGAGACCGCAACCATTAATAATAACAAACTCATTTTTTAAAGCAAGAAATAGTCTAAGGTTGTTCTCCAAAATCCGCCTTCTCCAAATACTGACTGATGCTAAATGGAGATGTTGACTTACTATTTAATTTCATTTATATACCAGATTACATTCAGATTGTTTCTATGCCTTGGAGCTTCACCGTAATTGAATCACAAAAAGGTTTTTCGGTATTTTACTTTTTATATGGTTGAAATCACAACTGAGACAAAAGAAATGCCTTAATAATCGTTTGAACATAGTCTCACCATTCCAGTGAAAATTACTGAGTAAGCCACCAAATACATTTATTCAGACAGCTTTTCTTGATAACAGTAAAGTAAATGAAGATAACTGCTCATCCAAATTTCAACGAAACTACATATCTTGTCATTTCGCTATTCGTTACTCTACAAAGAGGCTATACTCAATATAATTATATGTTAAATGTCAGCATTTGCCTATTAGAGGAAGATAATAATAGTATCTATTTACATTTTAAATCATACTGGATCAAAAACTCTTTCAATCAAATAGACCTATAAAATGAAAATAATACTTCCATATTTTAGTGATAATTCCTATTTGATAATAGACTGTCCAACATGTGATCATATTTGTTTTCGATTTTACCTTTTATTACATTTTGCATTGATCTCTATCGAAAGAAACTAGTTATTTACTCCTAGAGTTTTATATTTAATTTTACAGACTATTCTACCCTGAATTATTTAAGCATTAAAACAATGAATTTAAGAGTTTGTAGTTTTTGTTTATTCTTTAGTGAACGAGAATAACAGCATTGATCGGACGAAGTGATATTTCTTCACTGTCTGCTAGAAATCGATAATACTTATTTCATATTTCAAATGTTGAATTTTTTTGTTGAAAAAAAACAGCGGGATAAATAAGCTGAAGTAAGTGTTGTCAACCAAGAAACAAGTAACTATTAGACATTGTCGGAAACATGTTTGATTGTTATTACATTAATGAAAATTCAAAATGGTTTGCAGATAGTTGGACGTGAGAATTTCATGATTCGAAATTATAACTTAAGATTTTATAAATCATAACAGTTAATATTAAGGAACTTATTAAGAACTAGTATAGTGAAGAAGCTGGAAACAAATATTATCACATTGATGAAAATATGAATTAAAAAGAGGACAAGGTACATAAGTAGCTTTTATATTATTTGCTTATAATTTGTAGTGTTAGCAATTAGAGACATAATTTATTCTACCTAGTTGAAATTTCACCTTAATGGGTTATGGTTTTTCACTGAAACCCAAAGGTCAATAAACATAGTTTTGAATATCAAAAGACCATTTTAAAAGTTGAACCTCATTTCACTTGTTTTGTGGATAAATCATAGTCAGATACATTATAAAATCTGTTAGACTATCAATCATACAAAATCAAAAGAAATTGAACATACAGATGCTGAATAGCAACCCAATCTCCATAATAGTCAGTCAGTCAGCGACAACGTAGGACCAGGCACACATATGCATCGGTCCAAGTTGCCATACCTCGTTAGCACAACAAGATCAACACCGGATTCATAGAAGTAATTAATTTAGTGGTGGTAGTATATAAAGAAAGATTGTATATAAGGATATAGTATAGGAAGGAAGAACGTTATGAAGCAATTTTAATCTCAAGGTTTAAGGGAAGATAAAGAGTGTATACACCTACGCCATTGTGATCGATTCTTAGTCATGTCACACAGAGTCTCTAACCATTTATTACGATAGTCACGCGGACCCCAACCAGGTAGTCTGCATCTGCCAACATGGCTCAGACTAGAAGTTAGTGACTTCAAGCAATGATGCCATGTTTTGGTTTGGTCGCCCCTAACTCTCTTCCAACCATCCCCTACACTGGTCAGCATTGCGCGTTGTGGTAATCGGTGTTCAGGCATACGTAACAAGTGGCCCAACCATCTCAGTCGATGAAGATTCATCACCTCATCAACTGATTAACCATCATTCCCTAATACCCTGCGTCTAACCTCACTATTACTTACCCGGTGATCCCAGCAGATGCGAGCAATATTTCTAAGGCATCTGTGGTCAAATACTAGTAACCTACGAGTATCTTCTACTCTTAATGGCCATGTTTCGCAGCCGTAAAGTAGAACAGAACGAACTGCTGCGCAGTATACTCGTCCCTTAATTGATAGACGGATATCTCGTCTTCGCCATAGGTGACGTAAGTTAGCAAAAGCCAAACGAGCTTTTTGAATCCGTGCAGAGATTTCGTCAGACACCAACCCATTAGGGCTGATCAGACTTCCAAGATAAGTGAAGTTGTCCACGCGTTCGACTACTTCACTCCCTATCCTTAGTTCAGGTGTTGACTATGTCATCTGCGTATTCTAAGTCGATAAGTGAACCTCCTGGTAGGAGATCAATTCCTGAAAATTCAGTCGACGAGAGTGTTATTTCCAGCAATAGGTCTATAATGAAGTTAAACAAAAATGGGGATAGTGGACAGCCTTGACGGACACCACTTGAGGTTGTAAAATCAAATGACAGTTCGCCATAAGCTCTCACTCGACTGGTAGTGTTCGAGTAAAGAGCCTTTACAAGGTTTATGTACTTCTCAGGTACACCTTTCAATGACAGACACTGCCACAGAACCTCTCGGTCTACAGAGTCAAATGCAGCTTTCAAGTCAAGAAAAACTATCATTGTCGGACGCCGACAAGTATGTCTGTGCTCTAAAACTTGACGAATGGTGAATATGTGGTCGATACAGCCACGACCAGGTCTGAAGCCAGCCTGATTTTCTTGTGTTTGCAGTTCACGAGTCTTAGGCGCCCGATAATTATTGAGGCTAGTATTTTAGATACTATGTTAGTCAGACTAATCCCTCTATGGTTATCACAGGATGATTTTGGCCCCTTCTTATATATTGGGACAATCAGAGATTGTGACCAGTCAGATGGGATTACGTCCGACTCCCAGATTTTAGCCAGAATATTAGTCAACCTAATCGCTAAAATCGGACCACTATATTTAAAGACCTCTGGAGCCAATCCATCTGGACCAGCTGCTCTTCCTCGTTTCAGATTACTTATAGCCTTTTGAACTTCAACTAGGGTCGGGGGACCTACTTCAATGTTCCATTCAGGTTTTCTGGGAATAGTGGGTAGTTGTGCAGTAGCTGAAGGCTAGCTAAACTGCTCCTTAAAGTGTTCCGCCCATCGTTCTAAACGTTTGGGTTGAGAGCAGATAAGGGTTCCGTCTTTTTCCGAGATTGTCTCACTTACACTTGACTTCTTAATTCCGGTTTCTTTTATTAGTCTGAATAGTTGCCTGGTGTTGCCTACAGCCGCTGCCTTTTCCATCTCTTTTGCTTTCGTTGCCCACCACTGCTCACGATCGTTCCTTAGACTTTTAGTTAACCTAGATTTAATTTGTTTACGCTCTTCGTCGTGTTCAGAGCCTGATGGGATGAGTTTACGCGAACCCATCAGTGAAATAGACTTAGAAGAAACCCACTGGTTTTTTGGAGCCTTATGGTTTAAATAACTAATAGATGTTACTGCTGTTTCCACAGCTGTTCGTGTGTCTTTCCAAGCAGCATCTGGGTCAGTCTCGTTTACAGAACTGCCTAGATGTGAACTCAGTTGTTTCTGGAATTCGCATTTGGCTTTCTCGTCCTCCAGTTCAATCCTAATGGGTCTTCTTAGTGTACTTTTCCTGCGTCCATTGAGGCGCAGACAAATGCGCGCTCGTATTAAAGCGTGATCAGAGTCTAAACAAGTATTCCAATACGAGCGACAATCTTCTATTGAGCCTCTCCAACGATGACTGATGACAATATGGTCTATTTGAGTCCATCGTTGGTTTGGTGCAGGTGGTCGCCAAGTTAAACGATGTCTCTCCTTATGCTTAAAATTAGTGCTTGCTAAAAATAAACGATTGTCTGAGCATAGTTGCAACAGACGATCACCATTATCGGTTCGTTGAGCCGGAATACTAAAACACCCACCTAAATGTCTTTCTGTTTGATTTAAGCTGAATACCTGGGCATTAAAGTCACCCGCTACGACTGCTATGTCTGAGCGCTTAGCTTTCTGAAGAAGCTCAGAGAGTTTTCTGTAAAAGTCATCTTTCACTTCATCATGGCTGCAGTCAGTGGGAGCGTAGGCAGAAACGACGAAAAGGCAACGACGTGTGTCCCTATCCTTCCGAGTTCTTACGGAGCCATTTAGCCGGACAGCACATAGGCGACTGTTAACGGGGATCCATTCTAGTAGTGCCTGTTCTGCCCTTGTACTTAGTGCTATGCCTACACCTGCAAGTCCGCGAGAACTAGCCAACGGGTCGCCAGATACACGGAGGGTGTATTTCGTCGGCTGTCCATTTTGGCGAGGTGAGGTCAAGTGAATGACCACACTGGGATCCTGTATGCGTGTTTCGGAGACACAGCATATGTCAATGGTACGAGATTCTAGAGTTTTAGCTAAGGAGGCCTGTTGACCGATTTGGCATAGGGTACGTACGTTGAAGGCTCCAATGTGTAGTTTGGAGCGAGGTTTTAGTAGACCTGGGACAGCGTTTCGCACACTAGAATCGTTGGCCATGGTGACACTTGAGGAGGAAACCGGAACAGGAAGTTTAGTGTTGAAAGTCAAGGTAAAAGGAATAGTAGGAATTGAAGAAGGAGATTGATTATGAATACAGTGGTCTTGAGTGCTGTTAGAGGCATGAGGGCAGTTATCACTTCCCGGTTGCCCGCACCGTGGAAGGGTTCTTCTAGAGGTACCTGAAAAGGAAATTGGGTTACAAGTGGTCTTAATGACTTGAGAGCGTGACCGCAGTGCCCAAGGGACAACTGCTTGAGGTCGGTCACACACGACCTTTTTGTGGGTAGTTTTTGTGTTAGCTCCGTTCTTCAAAGGACCTTACCGCCGGAGACGGATATCCATGGGATAAGGCGAGGTGTGCATTTTTAGGGTCGACCTATTCTAACCCCACCCCTCCTTGTGGGAAGGCAGCATCGCTGTCATGCTGGTTGTCTGAAGGAAACACCTTACTGCTGTCACCCCTCTGTACAGTCAGCAGTACGACTTCGCCTTCGGACCTTGGGTTTGCTGCTTTTAGTCTCACCGCTCTTCAACCGACCTGTCTGGCATGGTAGGACCTTGAGGAATGATTGTTTCAGCCAGTATAGCTCGATTGGTTCATCACGATAGGCAAGCCCGACCACCACGTCAAGGTAGCAGCAACGGTCGGGAATCTCCATAATATACCCCTGGTGAAGACAGCTAACAAAGAAATATTTACAGAAATAGGTCTGCAGAAATGAAAAAATGTAGGTATAAATAATTTGAGTCGACTTTTATTAGTGAATAACCTCAGAACAAAACTTGTCGAAATCTGATAAAGAGATTTTTAGATTAGGACCTTGATTACGGAGCGTCATCAACTGTTTAAATTAGAGTCCAGTGTTTTTAAAAGTCTTTGTTTTCGCAGATTCAAGATCATGAGCATGTGATTAGTTAAAACGGATTGACAAATTCCCAATTGTACTACATATTTTCTATTTATAAATGTTCATAATTTTTAAACAGTATGGAAGTGGAATGGTAAGCAGATTCAAAACTTAATGCAACCAATCAAGCTATAAATTTGGAAAATTATTTGATTTCACTTGCATTATCTTAAAAACTGTCTCGGATCATGACGGGTAAATAGCGCTTACTTAACGTGATTATTCTAAAAGCTCATTCATGTTCAGAAGAGAAGCACATCGGAGAATCTTTCAGTGGTAATTTCTAATCCTATCACTATTATCTCTCGTGCTTAATTTCAGCTCAAAAAATGAAGTTTTATACTTGATTTGGATTCTAGCACACCCTCCTGCTTCGATCAAAGCGATACAACAAATAAATTTTCGGAAGACACTAACTGCTTATCAACATTATCAGAAAATAATCCTATTCGATCAACCTAATGAGGGGCCACGTGTGCATAAGTCGCCATGATAATACTATTCATACACACTTTGGCTGGCCTTATCTGTCCACCGAAACAGAATATTTTGATCACTTTTGGTGGGTCAAACCCCCTAAATTTAATATGACTCCAAGTCTCTACTATGGAAGTTTTCGTTAAATAGTTCATTCTAGTACCTAAGGAAGAACAAAAGCTACCTATTTGTTGTTCATTATCAAAGAATATAATAGAATATACCGAGCTCTAAGCTAATTACAGCTCTTGTACAAAAAAGCAACTAGAAAATGTTTTATCACAATGTGTTATGACCTCATTTGCAAATTTAGTTTTACTAAAATCTAACGAAACTACCAGCGGTCTTCATATTTCTCTTTCCGAGTACATTTAGACATTCACTAGATAAAATAAGTTCTATGCTAATGAAACATGTTTTTCAGGTACTACACCCTTTATAATGAGTGAAAGTTCACTGTTGATTACAAAGCTTTCAGCTCAAAAGTGATGATATAAGCCGATGCTGAAGTCAGTCAGTCATTCACAACGTAGGACCAGGCACATATATGCATCGGTTCAAGTTGCCACACCTCACTAGTACAACAAGATGAACATCGAATCCATAGAAGCAGTTACTTCAATGGTATATATAGATATAAATGATTGCAGATAAGGATATGAACAGTCGCCTATGTGATGTTCGGCTAAACTACACCGTAAGAACTCGGAAAAATAAGGACACACGTCGCTGCCTTTTCGTCGTTTCTGCCTACGCTCCCATTGACTGCAGTCTGGATAAAGTGAAAGATGACTGCTACAAAAAGCTTTCTGAAATTCTTCAAAAGGCTAAACACTCAGATATAGTACTCGTTGCAGGTGACGATAATACCCAAGTAGATGGCTTAAACCAAACAAAAAGACATTTAGGTGAGTATTTTAGTATCCCTGCTCAGAGAACAGATAATGGTGGCCGTCTATTGCAACTTTGCTCAGACAATCGTTTATTTTCAGCAAACACTAATTATAAGCATAAGGAGAGACATCGTCTAACACGGCGACTCCCTGCACCAAACCAACGATGGACTCAAAAAGATCATATTGCCATCAGTCATCGTTAGAGAGGTTCGATAGAAGACTATCACCGGTTCTGCAATACATGTTTAGACTCTGATCATGCTCTAATACGAGCACGCACTTTCTTGCTTCACACTGGACGCAGAAAAACTACAATAAGAAGACCCATTAGGATTGAACTGGAGGACGAGAAAGCCAAATGTAAATTCCAGGAACAACTGAGGTTACATTTAAGCAGTTTTGTAAACGAGACCGACCCAGATATTGCTTCGGAAAATAGACAAACAGCTGTGGAAACAGCAGTGACATTTGCTAGTGATTTGAACCAAAAGGTCACGAAAAGCCAATAGATTTCTGTGACAACTTTTATGCTGATAGACTCTTATAAACATGATAAAGAGCGAAAACAAATCAGATCTAGGTTAGCCAAAAGTCTAAGGAACGGCCGTGAGTGGTGGTAGACCATAGTTGAAGTTCAACAAGCTATAGCTAATCTAAAACGAGGAAGAGCAGCTGGTCCAGATGGATTGGCTCCAGAAGTCTTTAAATATAGTGGTTCGATTTTAGCGATTAGCTTGACGAATAATTTGGCTAAAATCTGGGAGTTGGACGTTATACCATCTGACTGACCACAATCACTGATTTTTCCAATATACAAGAAGGGGTAAAAATCATCCCGCAATAACCATAGAGGTATTAATTTGATCAATATAGCATCTAAAATACTAGCCTCAGTAGTTATCGGACGCTTAGCTAAGACTCGTGAACTGCAAACACGACATAATCAGGCTGGCTTCAGACCTGGTCATGGCTGCATCGACCACCATTCGTCAGTTTTTAGAACATAGACATGCTTATCCGTGTCCTACAATGATGGTTTTTCTTGACTTAAAAGCAGCATCTGGCTCTGTAGGACGAGAGGTTCTTTGGCAGTGTCTACCATTGAAAGGTGTACCTCAGAAGAACATAAACTTTGTGAAGGCTCTTTACTCGAACACTACCAGTCGGGTCAGAGTTTATGACGAACTGACTTTGCATCCTCAAACGGTGTCCGACAAAGCTGTCCACTATCTACCTTTGTTTAATTTCATTATAGATCTACTGCTGGAATCGTTGCTCCAGAACTGGCTAGGAAGTGAAGCAATCGAACGCGTCGACAGCTTCACTTATCTTGGAAGTATGATCAGCCCTAATGGGTTGGTGTCTGACAAAATCTGCACGGATGCATGGCTTTGGCCAACCTAAGTCACCTTCGAGATATCCGAGATATCCGTTTTGCTTTGGCCGCCCCTAACTCTCTTCCAACCATCCCGAATGCTAGTCAGCATTGCGCACCGTGGCGATGCTGCAGTCTGTTATTGTAAACGTTTATCATTTAGCTCGGTCACTGAATAACAAACAGGAAATTTTGACTACGATTAGCAATTTCTAAAGTAAAATATCAACACATACCTGCTAATCACTGTCATCCGCTAACAAAAGTGAATAAAACGTATAACATAACAAACAAAATCATTAACCCTATCCCATGCATTAAAAAAATATTGTGAAAATGCATTAAGACATTATTTGTAGAACAACAACGTTATTATGAAGAAGTTGAAACATATAACATCCTCATCTAGGGCCTTTCTGATATGCATTAAATGATTTATCTTTCTCCTAATAAATCATATCAGCTATTTCGCATGATAGGTTTGCTCACATAATAAAGCACTATTGTGATAGCTGTGTTACCAGTTATCTAACTAAATAATAATTTGATAGTCCCTGAAGATTACCAAGATCATGCATAATGTAAGCACTAGTAGAATGAGTTAAATAACAGAGATGTAAAAGGAGTTAGTCATTTAATTTCACGTTGGAAATAAGACTCAAACCTTTACCTACTTTAGCTATATTCATTTTGTTCTACGTTACTTATAACTGATAACATTCAATTTAGTCCTAAGTTTTTTTCATTAATCCTTAGCATTTCGAGTGTGTACTTTTTTTGGAAACTATATCGAATAAAACTCTTCTACTTAGATTGCCCCCAAATGCCCTGGTACGGCCGAGAGTGGGGAGAGTACGCTCTCCCTCTCCAAATGCTCTCATATGGCCACGCTAACATATAGCCTCTGACAGGGAAGTCCTACTCACTGCCTTCTCGTGGCGGGGGTGTTGTTTACAAAAGTGAGAGGACGAAAAGCGAATGTCCGGCGCTTTAACCGGGTTGGTGGACATGGAAAGTTCACCTAGGGGAGTTGGAAAACCCTGATTCCGAACCAATGGTGCACATGGGCTCCAGTATCCTGAAGGAACGAATGGCGTATGAACCAACTGTTGGTCACCGGCTACCATGGGACTATCTCCTTACGATGCTCCACTGCCTTGTGGACTAGACCTTCAGGTCAAAGGCTCCGGGTGTGGGCCCCTAAGAAAACCACCTGCTTCAGTCTGGGCACCTGGGCAGTATCACAGCCCTCACACAAATCGAATGAGATTTGTGAGGCGCATATTTATCTGGTGCTTCCTTGTACGAATATTTATGTGTTTAAATAAATAAATAAACTTAGATTGTCTAAATATGTATAGCTAATAGTAAAATCTAGTATTGTGTGCACAGCAATAACAAAACACCAAAAGTAATTTGTGAGTTAATCAACGATTATGTATCACAAAACTGTTCACTGTGATCACAAATGCTTACCTCTGCTTGAATCAATTTTTGCTCAGCCAGTTCAGCCATTAAAGAACGATGTGGGTGAGAGTCTACTGGTTTAACACGATCATCCTCATTGCTACTAGATTTCTGTTCACCTGATTGGATTGACAATTTATGAAGCCGGTTGTGAAGTATACTAGCTGTCTCTTGAAGTCTTGTAATCTCTGCGTCTTGAATATTTATCTAAAAACTATACTAACAAAATTGAAAACATACGGTAGCGACGTGTTCGTCAGTCACATGTCTCATCATTCTTATTTCTTGATAAGAATCATTAAGTGACTCTAGAAGGCTATTTCTTTCCTCCACAACAGTGTTTAACTGGTTTTCCAAGTGATTTTTCTCCTCACGTAACTTAGTGATCTAAAGCTACTATAACAGTATTGCGGAACTAACTTCTTGTCTCAAAGACTCGATTGACTGAACATGTTCTTGCATAGAAGATTTGTGCTTCAAAAATTCCAACCTCAAGTTAGACATTTCTTCTCTTAAAAGAGCTTCATTCTCACTGGAAGAATTAAGCCGACATGTTAAAGATTGATTCTGTTGGATTAACTCAGATATAGTAGTATTTTTCTCTTGTTCCATCTGTCTACACATTTCTTTTTCCTTTTTCAGGTCTATACGCATGGCGATTATATCCGTCTGTAGTTCTTTTACTTGAGCATCGTAATCACTCTCAACAGCCTCCAGACGAAGCTTAAGAATCCGACGTTCTTTTTCAAGGCTCTTACAATGTCTTTTTATATTGCAAATCACTTACATGGATTTTTTGCAGCAGGGATTCCAGTACTTCCCCGTCACTATTGTGACAGTCATTACTATGTAACAGATATGAAGATACCCCTTCGTTCCCGGTACACAGAACATCAACATTTGAAGAATTCATTGGATTACAGACGCTAAATGGCACAATTACTTCTAATATGTACTCAATTAAGTATGATGACTGACATCTGAATTATAACATATATCAGGAAATTATCTGGAAAACTGTAATGTGCTTGATTTGATAGGTTTGCGTCTAGACTAGAGATTTCTATGCTGAGGAGGTGTTCAATGTAGTACCAATCTGAAAGAGACAAAAACAAGGCAAAAATTGACCGCAAAGTTCAACAATAAAATAACACGAAGTTGCGTCTAATAGTGAAAGCAGTCAACCTAAACCAGCAATGACAAAAGCCCAAAAACAAACGAAATAATAACCAGAACTAGAATCTTAGAGAGCTGTAATTGCGGCATAATTATAATGTACAGATCGACCAGATAACTGGAATCATTATTAGAAAAATGTCCAGCGACGTGCCGACGACCTTTCAGCTCTGTGAAGGATCAAGCAGCAGTAACCACCCAGCCATATGTAATGATCTCACCAATCAACAATTTTCAAATCTATAGTTGTTTTTAGCATACAGTTACCAAAACAAAATGCTATCTCCTCCTTAAACGTTTATATCAAATACAATCAATAATCATAACACCAAGGAGTGAAGACAAGTTTCTTTTCTACTATAGATAAAACGATCTAACACAACCTTTTAAAGTCCCGTTGAGAATAATAAGGGAAGTTTGCCTCTTACAATTCTTGATGGCCCGAGACGAATGCCGAAGAATCTTAGTTTACGGTTTGTTTAGCATAATGAAGTCCTCTTTTTGGAATAGCTAGGTATTTTAAAGATCCAAATATTGTTATTATTCCAGCAAAAGACTCGTTTACATATTTAGCTGGTAGAATCTCGGATCTTGATTGTACTATTGATGTTATTCAGAAAAAAACAGTATTTCTTCTGGCTTGATAAATTTTAAAGTTTAAATTGTGACCTAACGCGCAAAAGCCTCCCTTTAATGACCGACGGGATTAAATTTTCAAATAAAGTATAGTAAAAATATGAGTCTATATACAGTGTCAGTGTTTTGGTCTGCACTCAGATTGAGAGTGCAAAAAAATTGTCCAATGGTTTGTATTTATTGGATAAGATAGTTCACTTATGGAACAGTTTTGTCGTACTCTTTTTACAAGTGTAATGAAGGTCTTTTAGTGTTGTAGTGTTCTTATTCTAAATGGTCGTCAAAAAGCTATTTTAATGTCAACTGCTTCTGTAATTTTTCACGATGTTTACAACATCCTATGTCCATATATCAAACTAAATGACGCATGAAAAATTCCTTTGTGGTAAACCCTTACGCTTCTTTCCGGTTGGAGATGGAATGTAATGTGACAACTGCAACAAGCAGTATCACGACGTCCGCACTGGAAGTACATTAGCTGTATATGAGGTATTACAAGCCACTATCGTGTTGATAGTTGTTGTTGTACAAAATCTCTGTTGATTCTTGAGGCTGCTAAACACAGATAGAAAAACGCTCTCAGATAAACAGCCTGTAGCAGATGACCAACTGTCGAGCTCGAGGAAGCTACGAGCATCATCATACGTCCATATGCAGACTAGAATGAGGCCACCAAGTTGGACCCCATAACGTAGTCGGTGACATACAAAAATTTAGGCATGGTTACACGGAAAGAGCACACAGAGAGGCTAATTACAGAGAGCTCTAAAATATGCAGGTTGATGGTTTCAGCTACAGGACCCCAAACAGATCTCTACATCAAAGCAAAACAGACCATAGAGGAGCAAAGCCTGAACGTTGTAGATTTGATAAAGAAACAAAATAAAGTCAATGGTGTGCTTAGAGCATCGCCTGGAAAATTAAGGAAAACAATGAGACCTGCATGTACTTTGCCGAATCGGACTGTGGGGATGAGAAAAGTTTAAGGAACAAAACCTCAAGGCTTGTCAAAACAAATTTCGCAGAGAAGTCAGTCATTTTGTATAAGTTAAGATAGTTTTCTGTAAAGGAACCAAAGCCTAAATTTGAACACTACCCAAGCCATAATAAGCGAGCTACTCTCAAAAATAACAGGAAGAGCAGGTATTCATAAACATAACAGAATAGGACAACAAGCAGATTCCAGAGGTGAGCAACCAAGCCGCCTTTTATATGATTCTTTTGCTTCCGCTGAAGAAAGGTACTGATACTGAGGAACCCACTCAGACTGAGTGAACCTGTATCAAGTATCTGTAATTGCCTTAAACCAACTGAAAAGACTTGTAGAAACATAAATAAATGAGCGCGTTGAAACGGTGGTAAAGCCTTAAACTTGAATCTATAGATCGTCAAAATTCGAAACAAAACGTTCCTCAAACAACCCATAGTGACATAAGGAAGATTAGGTAATTAAGGATACATATCACAAGACGTTCCTTCAATTATATCTAACACGTAGCACGTATATTCCCCAGCGGCTAATTTTGTAGCCCAGCTAATTATGTTACACATTATATGACAAACTCCACAATTTTCTTTTTGGAAAAGATTTTTGTAACTCTGCTTGGTACTACTTTTTTGCTATAAGAATATTTGTTTACTTTGTTTTAGGGATTAAAAAATTTACCAGGGTCTAAATGCACGGCCAGATGGCTAAACGTCTAGTTTCGAACTGTTGGCCCTTGAAAGTTCAGATTAACAACGTTATTGAAGCAGTGAAACAAAACCTGCTATGTTATTTGTTAATAAACAAGAAAGTTAAAATATACGTGTTATGGGTTAGAATTACGATATTTTTTGCACTTTTAACTTTTTTGTCAACGTTGTTTCTCCAGTTTTACGAAGAATTTTTCTGTGTGTTGGACAGCGACTTGGCTTATTTTTTAAAATTTTGAAATTGCTGTTTATTACTCTACTGGGATAGTTTCGAATACTCCGTTTGGTTTTTCTTTTGTCTTCAGAACTCTAAAAAATAATTTTTCATACCCGACGGTAGCACTTAGCTAACTAGAGTATTGTTGTACCTTTTTCGGTACATTTTTATGTTAATATAGCGGCTTCGATTAGTCAAAATCTTTAGCGACAACTTCTGTGACCGAAAAAGAGAAACTTACGTTATTATTTACGAGTTTTTGTATTTTCGTCCAAATAAGAGATAAAATTTGTCCGCATACTGGTTTTATTGTTCCTTCAGTGCCAGTCAGCAGGGAAGATATATGTTGTGTTAAAAATCTTTGTAACTGAAACCTTGATTTGTACTTTGTGCTGTAAGATTACTGTTCGAAGAACATCATATCTCCGAAGAAACTTTAGTAGGCATCGTAGGCATGAATTTCTTCCACATCACGTTCAAATGAACTGGATTTCAAAAACTGAAATGTTTATATCAATTCTTGATGTCCATAGCAAGATAAATTGGAAATCATAAAAGGGTAGTTTTGAAAAGCACTCACGAGTGCACGTAGTTGTGAAAGACTTTGAGGAGATAGTGTATTTTTCAGTGGAGCTAGTCGCTTCATATCTGGTTTAAAACCGTTAGCTTCAACTAAGTATCCGAGACATTTATACTATAGATACAAAATGAACACTTATTTGGATTCACAGTACCATCCCTCCCAATTAAATGGCGCAATAAAGCAATAAGTCTCTGATCGTGAGCAACTTTATCAAAGCCGAAAAATAAGATCATCTTGATAAACTTCAACACCCTCCAGATCACTGACTACATTATTTATCACTTACTCAAATATGGCTAGAGAACAAACTAAACAAGATGGAGAGAGGTTCAGTTTGAATGGAACAATCGGAGTGTTAATTGCTGTAAAACAGATGAAGATTGATCTAAAGAGATTTGAAGATGAGGATTTTTTAAGTCAGCTTTCGAGAACAAATTTCAATAATGAAGTTCAATTAGAATATCTTCAGCTTCCACCATCGACCATTTTGCTTTAACTAAATTGCGTCTAATTTTAATCTTCAGTTATCATATATTTCAATGGTCTTGCTGTCCGACTTCAATGGAGCAATAATAAAGGTACCTCATGCTGAAGTCTTAAACGGTTCAAGTGTACGTCACGCACACAAACCGTTCAATATCATATGTATCGCCCCTAAAGACTATAAGGAATTATTCATCTTTTAGAAAAGGTTGGATCACTGTTACGGGAGAACTGAAGACATTTGGCTGATTAAAACCTTTTTACTGTACATCAATTTTACTGTGTTTTTGGATGTGTTTGTTTTACTTAACCTTTGGACTTGTTTGTTTGTATCATTCTTTTCGGATATTTTGGTTTCTTTTGTCATTGGTTTGGTATTTGGGAGTTTTTGCTCCGGGAACCTACAAAATTGAAGGTTTGTTTTGTAATTGTTATAATTATTGTTGTTAGAACGACTTTGGTCGATTATTTGTGAATTGCGAATAAACTTGGTATCTAATTTGGAGTTTTAGTTCTCTTGCCTACTTGGGTTCGTGATTTGCGAATATCGACAGCCAGTAGTTCAATAGTTGGAACGGGCAATAACTCATAATTGGACGTAACAAAAGGTTCTTCAATTATTGGTTCTGTGTTCACACTTTGGATTAGTCTGGACAGTAATTTGAGTCCAAATTCTGGTTCTACTGAACGAAGGTGTACTATGGAAACTCCAAGCAAAAGACAGAGGGAAAACGACGAATTGGACGGCAAAATTTCCAGAGCTGTTTGTGGTATGTATGACGTTAACGATGATAAATGTGATGATGTTAGTCTTAATAGTATGTCCTCTAGCCAGCTACGAACTTCTAGATTAAAGTTAGATAAAGCATTACTGAGGAAAAGGAATTTAGAAAAGAGACTTGAATTGGTACGGCAACTTAAGATGTTAGATCTTCAAGAAGAGGCTGATATCGCCGAATTAGAATGCAACGTCATCAAGGACGATGAACGATTACCCGTAGATAAATGTGAAGTAAATACTAAAGTGGAAAATTATTTGGATTGTGAAACTGGGTGTAATAATCACTCAGGAGAGTTATGTAACATCTCAAAAATCGATTGGGTTGAGGAACTGAAGGACACTTTACATACATTGGTCGGTAACATGGTTTTACCTAAGATCGATATGATGTACTTTGATGGACAACCGGGTCAGTATTACCGTTTCATTAGTCAGTTCAATAGCCTTATAGAGAGTAAACCGTCAGATAAGGGCCAGCTGCTGTCATATTTGTTATATTATTGCAAAGGAAAGGCCAGAATGGCAATTGAATCTTGCATTTCTTTGCCCAGTCATTTAGGCTATGATAGGGCTAAACGAATTTTATATGATTTATTTGGTAAAGAGCACCTTGTTGCGCGGGAACTAATTGCTGAGTTATTAAACCATAAATCTGTTGGAGGGTCAGCTGATGTATTAACTGACTTTGCTATTAAGTTACGTAATGTATGTATAACAACTCCGCCTGTAGCTCCTCTGGGGGTTACTGCCGGTCCCAAGCCCGGGTAAAGGAGGAGGGTTGGGCATGAGGTTAGCGACCCCATTCTGTAGAAAAGCTAACTCGCTAAAAAAACGCTAACCAGAAAAAATCATTCAAACCATTTAAACTCTGCCCTGGAAGTAGAAGGAATAATTATGACGTCTCATGATGAAAGCCGAGTTCCTTCGGAAGTCATGAGGCCGATGCACCTTATAACAACCAGAGCGACAATTTTTATAGGTACATGGAATGTCCGAACAATGTGGGAGACCGGAAGAGTCTTCCAAATTGCTGCAGAAATGAGAAAATACAACCTGGAGGTGCTTGGAATCAGCGAAACACATTGGACGCAGGTTGGACAACAACGACTCTCTTCAGGAGAACTTCTGTTATACTCCGGTCATGAAGAAGAAAATGCCCCACATACGCAAGGAGTTGCATTGATGCTGTCCAGAAAAGCACAAAATGCACTTATTGGATGGGAATCTCATGGACCAAGGATCATCAAAGCCTCCTTCAAAACAAAGAGAGAGGGCATTACAATGGACGTCATCCAATGCTATGCGCCGACCAACGACTACGATGAAGACGCTAAAGACCAATTCTACGATAGGCTGCAGTCGATCTTCGAGAAGTGCCCAACCAAGGACCTGACAATTCTGATGGGAGATCTCAATGCTAAGGTTGGAATGGACAACACTGGATACGAAAACGTCATGGGACAACATGGACTGGGAGAAAGGAACGAAAATGGTGAGAGATTTGCAAACCTATGTGCCTTCAACAAACTGGTCATAGGTGGCACCATATTCCCACACAAAAACATGCACAAAGCCACTTGGATTTCACCGGATCACACTACACAGAATCAAATCGACCATATCTGCATCAACAAAAGGTTCAGGAGGACGATGGAGGATGTGAGAACCAGAAGAGGAGCTGATATAGCATCCAATCATCATTTGCTGGTCGCCAAAATGAAACTAAAACCCAAGAAGCACTGGACAACGGCGCGGACAACATCACAAAGGTTTAATACGGCCTTTCTTCGAGATGCTGACAAACTCAACAAATTCAACATAACCCTCAGCAACAGGTTCGAGGCCTTTCATGATCTACTCAAATGGAGAGGGGACTACCATGGAGAGCAACTGGAAAGTTTTCAAGAAGGCAATCGTTTCAACATGTCAAGAGGTTCTGGGCCACAAGAAGCACCATCACAAGGAATGGATCACTGTTGGTACACTGGATAAAATTGAGGAAAGGAGGAACAAGAAGTCAGCAATCAATATCAGCCGAACCAGAGCGGAAAAAGCCAAGGCACAAGCCGAATATACAGAGGCCAACAAGCAAGTGAAGAGGAGCATCAGAACCGACAAACGTAAATATGTGGAAGATTTAGCAATGACAGCGGAAAAGGCTGCAAGAGAGGGAAACATGAGACAACTGTATGATACAACAAAGAAACTCGCTGGAAATTACCGTAAGCCAGAAAGACCAGTGAAAAGCAAGGAAGGCAAAGTAATCACCGACATTGAAGAACAACGAAACAGGTGGGCAGAACACTTCACAGAACTCTTGAATCGACCAGCTCCACTGAACCCTCCCAACATTGAAGAAGCACCCACAGACCTCCCAATCGATATTGGCCCACCAACAATTGAAGAGATCAGCATGGCCATTAGACAAATCAAGAGTGGCAAAGCAGCGGGACCAGACAACATCCCGGCAGAGGCACTGAAATCAAATGTAGCAGCATCTGCCAAGATACTCCACATCCTCTTCAGTAAGATTTGGGATGAAGAACAAGTACCAATAGACTGGAAAAAAGGACTTCTGATCAAGATACCAAAGAAAGGCGATCTCAGCAAGTGCGACAACTACAGGGGCATCACTCTTCTCTAAATACCAGGAAAAGTCTTCAACAGAGTATTGTTTAACAGGATGAAGGATTCCGTGGACGCCCAACTTCGAGATCAACAAGCTGGATTTCGTAAGGATAGATCGTGCACAGATCAAATCGCAACTCTACGTATCATTGTGGAACAATCAATCGAATGGAACTCATCACTCTACATCAACTTCATCGACTACGAGAAGGCATTTGATAGCGTGGACAGGACGACACTATGGAGGGTTCTTCGACACTACGGCGTGCCTGAGAAGATAGTCAATATCATACGGAACTCCTACGATGGACTAAACTGCCAAATCGTCCACGGAGGACAACTCACCGACTCATCCGAGGTAAAGACCGGTGTTAGACAAGGTTGCTTACTCTCACCCTTTCTCTTTCCCCTGGTGATCGACTGGATCATGAAGACGTCAACATCTGGAGGAAATCACGGGATACAGTGGACAGGTAGGATGCAGCTTGACGATTTAGACTTCGCATATGATCTGGCTCTTCTATCACAAATGCAACAACAAATGCAGGAGAAAACGACCAGTGTAGCAGCAGCCTCAGCAGTAGTAGGTCTCAATATAAACAAAGAGAAAAGCAAGACTCTCCGATACAATACAATATGCACCAATCAAATTACACTTGACGGAGAAGCTTTGGAAAATGTGGAAACCTCTACATATCTGGACAGCATCATTGATGAACACGGTGGATCAGATGCAGATGTGAGGGCGCGAATCGGCAAAGCAAGAGCAGTATACCTACAACTGAAGAACATCTGGAACTCAAAACAATTGTCAACCAACACCAAGGTTAGAATTTTCAACACGAATGTCAAGACAGTTCTACTGTATGGGGCGGAGACGTGGAGAACTACCAAAGCCATTATCCAGAAGATACAAGTCAATAGATCTGTGATATTGAGATTGTTCTCCTGCACTCACCATTCAGACTCATGTTTCTAATTTTTGTGCTGGGTTAACTATTCTACTAAGACAACCTTTAACATGCTAACTCGGACTTTTACATGAAAACTGTGTGGCAGGCATCGGATGGAACCTACTCCACCTTGATAAATATCACAACTCATTGTTCTTTATTACTGCCTTCTCTCTTCTGGAGCCCCTAATCGCAGTTCACTCTTGCAACATGAGCTAGCATCAATTTAATCTAATAATTTATCGTACCTCCATCTGTTCCACTAATAAATGTTAAGCATTGGTTATCGTTCATATCCAAATGCCTTGCTGCTCCTCGGTTTCTCTTTTTTTTTCTCTTCAGAATCTTACTCTGAGGGTGAAGCTATGTAACTTCGGACATCTGGAACAAGCTCGACGAACGCGCCTTCCCAAGGTCATAGCTCGAACCAGGCGCTCCACAAGCCTACCTTATAACAACTATAAACTTAAAAAGCTGCATTACATAAATACTTAGCAAGACCGAAACCCTATTACACTTTTTGTCGAGATTGGATCTGGTATATAACGTGGACTCTATGCCCCTTTGGAAACTATTCTTATGAAAACACATTATATCTGAACGAATGAACTGCTATCAAGTTTTATAGATTGTAATTACTAAACAACCTTGCCTGGGATGCATACTGTGAACCAGTATATGTTGTAAATTGTAGATCATGCCTGTAAAAATGGCGTGTACCTGCTATTGCAGAAATATATTATTATTATTATTATTAACAGCTGTCTACGCAAGATACTTCTGATCAGATGGCCAGACACTATCAGCAACAAGTTACTGTGGGAGACAACAAACCAGATTCCAGCAGAGGAAGAAATCAGGAAGAAGCGCTGGAAGTGGATTGGGCACACCTTGAGGAAATCACCTAATTGCGTCACAAGACAAGCCCTCACATGGAATCCTGAAGGTCAAAGGAGAAGAGGAAGACCAAAGAACACATTACGCCGAGAAATAGAGACAGATATGAGAAGAATGAACAAGAACTGGATAGAACTAGAAAAGAAGGCCCAGGACAGAGTGGATTGGAGAAAGCTGGTCGGCGGCTTATGCTCCATTGGGAGTAACAGGCGTAAGTAAGTAAGTAATGTATGTATAACGTTGAAGGAAATGGGATACATGTCTGACGTTAATTCTACGGCTAATTTGGAGGTAATAGTTTCATGTCTGCTACTAGAATTGCAAAATAAGTGGGCGGAAGTCGCTGATAAGATCATGATGCACGGGAAGGAGCCGAGCTTTGAAGAATTTGTGGTCTTTGTAGAAGAGAGGGCCAGAATTGCCCGATCCCGTTATGGTAGATTAGTACAGTGTAACTCAAAGTTCGGTAAAGGGAATTCTGAAGGACAAGCTGATAGGAGATCACGCCTTCATGCAATTAGACGAGACCCAAATAACTCAGTCAAGGTATCAAGTTGTGCAATCCGCTTAGGTGATCATGAGGCGACAGATTGTCCAAGGTTAGCAAAAATGAATGTAAGAGAAGGGAGGCAGGAGATAAGAAGACGTGGTCTATGTTACTTATGTTTGAGGAAAGGTCACATAGCTATGTCATGCAACTCAGGCTTCAAGTGCGACGTCGAGAACTGAAAGGTTGGGCACAATTCATTATTGCATATTGATGGTATTGATAGCCATGTGGTGAACCTAGCTAAGGATTGGAACTCCTCAATGGTTTGTTTGGGTATCGTTCCAGTCAGATTATACGGTCCCAACGGATGTTTGGAAACATATGCACTTCTAGATAGTGGTTCAGACACTTCTCTTGTATGTGAAGAATTAATTAATCAGTTGGGTATCAAAGGTAAAGAGACTTCGATAAGAGTGGCGACTGTGAACGGAACTACCAATTGTGAATGTTTGGAGGTAAATTTAGAGGTATTTTCATTAGATGAACGGGGTTCTATAAGAATCAACAAAGTTTACACGACCAAGAAACTTCCGATCGATCATGCAGCACCTTTAACCGAACTCCAACTGAAAAGGTGGAAACATTTAAAGGACATAACCTTTCCGAGGTTGCAAAGCAATTTTGTAGGGATATTGATTGGGTGTGATGCTCCGGATGCACATTGGGTCTTGGAACAACGTCTGGGGGACAGGAAGCATCCGTTTGCTGTGCGAACCCATCTCGGTTGGATGATTATAGGTCCTAAGGGGGGCAACGAGGTCTCTACATCAAGTTCAGTGGTGTCATTGTTCTAATGATATTTTGCGAGATACAGAAAGATTATATAATCATGAGTTCGAGGATACAGATACGTTTCGTAATGGATATTCTGTCGAATATAAAAGAGCTCCAGAAATAGTTAGTAGTTCCTTTAAACTGGAAGGCGGCCATTTTCAAGTTGGTCTACCGTGGAAGTATGATAGGCCAAGTCTACCGAATAATTTGGAACTGGCTGAACGCAGACTAGAGTGTTTAAGGAAAAGGTTTATGAAAGATAATAGTCTTCTGCAGAAACATCAAGCTGGGATGAATAAACATTTAAGTAAGGGCTACATCATTGAAGCTAGTAAGGAGGGATTTGGCCGTGATGTTGTTTGTTGGTATATTCCTCATCATCCCGTTATCAACCCTAAAAAGCCTGGAAAACTCAGAATCGTTTTTGATTGTGCAGCTGCCTATCAAGGTTTTTCTCTTAATGGTCAGCTTTTAAGAGGACCAAATACTGTAAATAGTTTATTTGGCGTGCTTCTACGATTCAGATTAGGTAATGTAGCATTAGCCGCTGATATCGAAGAGATGTTTCTTCAAGTAAGGATCCCGAGACAAGAAAGGGGAGCGTTTCGTTTATTGTGGTGGGAAGACGGTGATATAAAACGAAAGGCTAAGGAATATTGTTTAACAGTTCATCCGTTTGGAGCCGTGTCCTCCCCCTTTTGCGCTAATTTCGCTCTTAAGAAGACGGTAGATATATATTCGGCAAGGAATTTAATAGAGATATTCAGGAAGTCGTAGATAAGAGTTTCTATGTCGACGACTATTTAGCCTCCATTGATAATGTACAGGATGCAATTGAGCTGGCAAATGCCCTTGGTTTGCTCCTCAGAAAAGGTGGGTCCAGACTTACGAAGTGGATAAGTAACTGTTTTGCAGGTTCTCGAATCAATTCATCCAGAAGAGAGAGCAGAAGCCGTAAGAGAGATTGACTTTGAAAGACTTCCTACGGAACGCACGTTGGGGTTATTTTGGAATACTATGGTTGATCCGTTTGAATTTAAAGTCCACATACCGAAACGTCCCCTCACTAGGCGAGGTATATTGTCGAGTGTAGCCTCACTTTACGACCCCTTGGGATTGTTAGCACCGTTTATACTTCCCATGAAGAAGTTACTTCAACGTTTGGGTAAATTGGGACTAGGATGGGACGAAGAGATTCCAAAGAGGAGAGCAAACGCTGGTTAGAGATTTTAAGTGAATTTCAGAGGGTTGAGAACGTTAGTTTTCCACGTTTTGCATTGTTTCCGCAATCAGATCGTTCGCTACTGGAACTTCATATTTTCAGTGATGCCTCGGAAAATGGATATGGGGCAGTGGCATACATCCGCTCTTACATTTCTGACACTGAGGTATGTTCTCGTCTTGTTACGGCTAAGGCAAGAGTAGCCCCGTTAAAGGTCCAAACTATACCGCGCTTGGAACTTACGGCAGCAGTTTTAGCAGCTCGCATGGGATCCCAGCTGCAGTCAGAATTAGATATTAAGTTTGCAGAGGTTAAATTTTGGACGGATTCCATGATTGTCTTGCACTATATTAGAAACGAGAAAAGCCAGTTTAAAACATTCATAGCAAACCGGATCTCGACTATTCATAGTCTTACTAAGGTGGACCAATGGAGATTCGTACCTTCTAAAGAAAACATAGCAGACTTTGCATCCAGAGGGGTTAAGTTTAACATCGATGATGTCAAGGTATGGGAGGAGGGTTCACGTTTTCTCAAGAAGCCGAAGGAGTTTTGGCCTGCTGCTGATATACAGGGTCCTGAACCCCATCTCTTGGAATTAAAGAAAGCAATGTCCACGCATGTGATGGTTGAAGAATCCACTGTCGATCTACTTATTAATTATTATTCAGATGGGACTAGATTACTTAAGGCCGTTGCATGGTTGACCCGATTTAAGCTATATTTATTGATAATGCGTTCTGGTAGAACTGATCTGTCTCTACAGATGGGTATGCTCAGAGTTGATGAGTTAAATTTAGCTTGTTTAGATCTAATTCGATATGTCCAACGCATACTATTTCGGAAAGAGATTGAAATGTTGTCGTCTGATACCATTAGCAAGGTGAAAATAACAAATTCACCGTTACGAACTTTAAATCCAATGATGATAAACGGATTATTATGTGTCGGTGGCCGACTTCAAATTAGTTCCTGGACCGAGTCGAGGAAGTATCCTATAATATTACCATCGAAGCATAAAATTACAAATTTGATTCTACAGTATTATCATATTTTAGAAGGACATGTCGGGGCCACAGAGGTAATGGCAACAGTTCGAGAAAAATTTTGGGTGCTGAGGGGTGGTGTAGCCATGAGGAGGGTAATAAAGAATTGTGTTTATTGTAAAAGAAGGAACGCCCGCCCCATCCAACAACTGATGGCACCACTATCTCCGAGCAGAATAGAAGATGGTGACTATCCATTCTTATCAGTTGGTGTTGATTATTTTGGACCCATTATGGTTAAACATGGTAGAAGTACCGAGAAGAGATATGGTTGTGTATTTACATGTTTAAGGTTGAGAGCTGTGCATCTGGAAGTTGCATATAGTTTTACCACAGACTCATTTATCATGGCATTGATGAGGTTTATCAGCAGGAGAGGCTATCCAAAAGAGATATACAGTGATAATGGATCAAATCTGGTGGGGGCTGAACGTGAGCTAAAAAAATGTCTTCAGGATTGGGTGCAGGAACGTATACACTCTGATTTGCTAAGAAAAGGGATTGACTGGCATTTCAGTCCTCCGGCTGCCAGTCATTGGGGAGAAGTATGGAAGCGCATGATTCGCTCTGTACGTAGAGCATTGGGTGCTCTTGTTAAGGAACAATCTTTAACAGATGAGTGCCTTGAAACTTTCATGACAGAGGCTGAGCGTATAATTAACAATCGACCTTTGGTCCTGGTTACAGACGACTCGAATGATCTCGATGCAATAACACCAGCAAAACTATTACTATTGAGAGAGAACGTCGCAGAACTTACTAACGTTCTATCTAATGACAGGTATTCTAAGAGATGGAAGCAAGCGAATTACTTGGCAAAAATTTTTTGGAGACGTTGGTCTAAGGAATATGCTTCGCTTTTGCAGCGTAGATACAAGTGGACCCAACTCGAGAGGAACATAAGGGAGGGTGACTTAGTAATGATATGTTCTGAGTTCTCCGAGAAAAACAAATGGCCCTTAGGTCTAGTACAGAGAGTGTTACCAAGTAAGGATAGATTTCATGCAGTTAGTTCCCTTTATGAATTTAAATAAAGACAGAACAAATATTGATGCAGAATAATATGAATTCATTATATTTCGTGGTTTCTCATCAGCTGCTTACAACCAAATATGCATTAGAGTTTTATCATTGGGGTAATAAATAATGTGGAACAATTGACAAAATTGAATGTAAAGGATTGGAATAACAAAAGTCATCGATGATAACTATATATATGGGCAAGGAAAGGTCAGAGGTTATTAGGTATTGAAATCAAGGGTGGCGTAATAGTTGAGTAGAGTTCAGAGACAGATAAAATCAAAAATGTGATTATTTTAGAGGTAGTTGAAAACAATTAGGGTGGGTTACGTAATAATTGAATAATTTATAGAGGTAGTTGAAAACAATTAGGGTGGGTTACGTAATAATTGAATAAGATTTGGATAGTTCATATAATTAGGAGAGACAAATGAGCGGAAATGTGTGCGAGAAAGGG